>NC_041381.1:82266868-82427607 GCF_002162155.2 Triticum dicoccoides
CTTAGGATTCCCTTCGTGCAGACACGAGGGGGGAGGGGCTGCTAGCTACTTCGCACTTTGCTAGGTGAACCTCGGTTGGGGGGGGCATGCATTCATAGCTTAGGATTCCCTTCATGCCAACACGGGGGGGGCAAGCAATACCGTGAGCTTTGAGAGATAGGTGCCACATCGAAGTTGCATTTGGTATTTGAACATCAAACCACCCTTTTCATACATAAATTTGGTCCACATGCAAGTGTGTTCGTATTCTGACTCTCTCCCGCATAGTTTTTCGCCAAATTTATGAACATTAGACAAGTTGGATGACACAACAGACACGATTCACTCAAACTAACTGTGTGCCACGCCGGTGCCCCTGTCACGCACACATCCGCACAGTACATTGGGCTCCACGAGGCTTCCCCTCTCAAAAATATCTACCCGCCTGCGGCTTTTTTCTGTTTGGTAACACAGTGTTATTGTGTTTCGACCGTGTGTGATGTTTCTTGTTCCCAATACCGTCTGCATCCCTCAAAAATGTCTTCCCACCTCGAGGGTTTTTCTATTTCATAACACATGGTTGTTATCTTCGGACCGTGTGCGATGCACCATCATCAAAATTTTCAGTAGCCCTGACATTTCACTCCCGCATTTGACTCCCGCATAGTAAATTTTTCAATACCCGCGTCATTTCCTCAAACACCCCCTGCCCCCTCCACACACACACACACACCAAAACCTCCTCGGGCGCGCACACACACACACCCCTCCCTCGCTCGAAACCCTAGCAAGGTCCCCGCCGCCGCCGCCGCAAGGCCTCCATTGTCAACATCTGGCGGTTTACCCGTGCAGCTTACCCATCGATCTCCATACCCAGGCCACCTTGAGTTTCTTAGATGACGCCTGCCCAACTCCCCCTTTCCCACAGATCCCCATCCCCATCCCCCACTCCAGAGCATCGCAACCTAAGCCCGGCTACGCTTCCCGTGGAGCTCGAGGAGTGACTGGCCGAAAAGAGGTGTATCGCGGTCTCTTCGCTAGACATCGCCGAGGAAGCTGACGACCATTACTAGCTGCAGACACTCAATCATCGGGCTAGAGTATGCGGGTATGTCGCGGACTCCGGCCACGACATCGAGGTCGTTGATAGCGACGGCTTGAGGCAGTCTATGTCACAGGTTAAGTGGCCCACCCCCAACCCCTAGGGCTCAACCATCCTCGATCTCATCCATGGCTCTGCTGCTGATCTCCTCTGGCTCACTGTCAAGAATTTGCCATCCTACATCGCCATTGAGCCCCCTTTGTCATTTTTGACGGACACGTTCTGCAATGCTGGCTTGGGATCCACAGCTTCCAGGTCAGACCTCATCACGGCGAGCACGAGGATGGCACCCTCTCCGTGCTCTTCCAAGGGGAAGGAGCCCATCTACGACAACATGGAGCACATCCAGAGTCTATGCTCTTCCCAAGGGAAAGAGCCCATCTGTGACAAGTGAGGAAACCATGTTTTGTTTTTCCGCGCCTCTTCACAGGGGGAAACCTATGATTTGTTTTGTCGAGTCCCTTTTGTAGTGTAGTGAAAATATGTCCAGTTTTAATTGCTATATTTGGTTGTTTGCAGTATGCCTTGTTTATTTCAGTTGTTCACAATGTGATGCTCTATATGTGCAATTATTTACTGTGCAGTACATTTCATTAATCTAGTTTTAAACATACCGATAAGAATTCATATATTTGCTTGTTGTTAAGCCTGTTATAGCTAGCATATGCCTCTTTTAAAGTTTTTTGATTGTTCAGTTTTTTGTAGTTAGCATATGTCCAGTTTCAAATGCTATCTTTGGTTGTTCGTAGTATGCCTTGTTTATTCCAGTTATTCACAATGTGATGTTCTATATGTGCAAGTATGAACTGTGCAGTTCAATTTCATCAGTACTAGTTTCAACAATACCACTATGAATGACTACATTTGGTTGCTGCATCTTGTACTTAACACGCCTTTCCATTTTATTTAACAATAACCAGTGTACTTAGACTGGCACAATACCAGTTTGAATGACTATGTTTGCTTGTTGTTAAATGTTAGGCCTGTTGCAGTTAACACACCTTTCCAGTTGTTTTGCTTTACTAGCTTGCTTAAACCTGCATACTAAAGCTATCTTTTGGAGATTATTTTGTCTGCCATGGATAATTTTGGTTGATGTTTAGCCTGTTGTGCTTAACATGCCTCTCGATGTACCTACATAGGACAATTTTGGGAATGACTGCTGTTTTCCATCGAGGTTAGTTTCATCCCATGGCTTATATATGCTCACTGTTCAGGATATCGGTAGCTGGTACCATATAGGCCGGGAGTTGATAAGGGACTAATCGGTGAATCAGACTTTTAACTGAACATACCTGCAACCCATTTATCGTTAGGTTAACTAGGGCCATATGTAATATATCTGAGGCTACATAGCAACATGCACTGTACTTAATGTCTAAATATGCAATCCTAGACTACATAGCAACAAGGAAGAGTGTTACCTTAATGTTCTGATGGTGTCTAGATATACGTAGAGAGCAGCAACAACAACAACAACAACAACCTGTTTGGACACTCAACTTAGCTAGAGGTTAGAGTTAGTTTCTAGCTCATGACTAACCCAGAACTAACTCCATCCAAAGAGGTGTTTGGATGACAGGGTTAGATTGACAATAAATGCACTAGGAGAACTAGCTCCAATTAGCACCTCTTGGGCTTGATAGTTTTTTTCGGTGGGTTAGATACAACTAGCTCAAACTAGCCCTCATGTTTGGATTTACTTTAGGGCTGTTTGAGCCCGAACTAGCTCAAACTAACTCTAACCCACGGATACAACAACAGTTAATCAGCCGATAATTTGTAAGAATGCAATAAACTCCTTACGGCCCATAATATAAGATGTTAATTCACCTTATATGTGAGTATATTGGATGTTATAAGATATTATAAAAGAGTGCTGTACTACATCATTGTGCAATTGTTGTTTAGTTTCTAATATTAACTTGGATCTTTTAGGTACATATGTCATTGGTAAAGATCCGCGCTTGGACCCTTTCTACGTATGGGGAAATGAGATATCGATGAACCAACATCAAGTGAGGAAGCTGATAAAGAATGTTAGTAAAATGGGTCAAAAGATGGCAATTAAACTATTTGTTTACACTTTATCCAATACAACAACGAATTGCAGGATGGTAAGTAAGAACACTGCGGCCTTCATTTTACTGCCCATAATGAGTTGTGTTAGATGACAATGTCTGAATATTTTTCCTTTGTAGTGGTTTCCAAAGTAGTTTACTCAAGATTACCTCTCAAACTACATGATTGCTGGGCATGCAAAGGTTAAAGTATTTTTACTAGAACACGATGATTATCTAGATGTTTTCATGGAGAACGTGAAGGATGGGCAGTCAGCCATCACAAGGGGTTGGACTAGAGTTGTGCATGCCTTCTGCATGGAGGAGGGCACAATATGGGCATTCCTCTTCACCTTATTTAGCAACCAGAATGTATTTCGGCTCTTTCTTTATCGTCTTTAATAGTACAAGTAGACAACTGTGGTTCGTCATTCTTTATTTACTTATGTAATTCTTGAACATATGTACCTATGAATCAAATAATTTATTGGTTGCTTGAACCTGATGGATATGAATAAAGCTATAGCATACATTCAAATTCAAATTCAAATTCAAATCTGATACAATTTGAAATAGCAACAAATAAATTATGGTGAAATTATGCTCTCTAGGTCGTTAAGGCGCACATGGTTGGTAAAACACAAACGTTTGCGATATACACCATAATCCGACATGGTTCATAGAGAGGAAATGTGTGCAAGCATGCACACAGTTGCCGTATGCAAAGCGTCTGCGATCTTAGACAATATCACAAACGGTGCGTGCAAACTAAACGTTTGTCATAGTTGCCTTATTGTACACGATTTGCTACCATGAATTGTTTTTGATGAAGTATGTAGCGTAAATGTTGCACCACAGAATAGCGTGTGCGATAGTTGTCGTGTACGACGATGTTACGATAGTCTGACATTTTGTAATCCTATCCGACACTCATAAGATGATCAGCTAATCTTCTTAAGCGAATGTGTGTGATTGTATGCATATCATACACGTTCTATAATAGTGAAACGTTTGTGATGGGCCGTGCATCGTAAACGTAGCACCACAGAATACCGATTGCGATGGCAATGCGAGCACAAACGAGTAGGAGTACTGTATGTGCATCTTGGCTCCCTATCCCCGACAGTTTGTAGGTCATGTGGGAAGGAACCCCCTATCGCCCACACTCACTTGGCAACAGTTCCAAATGCAATCGCGGAAAGGGATTAAAAACCGTTTATATAGCACCGACGTGTACCAATGTAAGGTGATACCGATACTATCGCAGAGCAGACTGAAGAACATGAGTGCATGCTTGTTTAGTTACATCATCTTCCGGATCCAACTTGAACCTCATCTGTTGAAAAAAGAATGCGAGTCCTTTTAGGAGGAAGCTAGAAAGTTGGGATAGAGCAAGACAATATTACAAATTGCAATGAATAACATTACTTACGGATAAATGTTCAAGGAAGGTGTTAAACTGGGTATCCTCTTTCTCATTCCTGTACTGGATCCACATTGGGAGGATATGTGCATGCCACCTAACAGCAACATCTGCCTCTAATGCTAACTTGCCTGACTCTGTAGCATCACGTGGCCTTTTTAAACCTGCCTCAAAATGGATCTCCATTCTTCCTCCTTTAGATTTTGTTAATCTGCCAAGCGTTATCACTGATGTTTGTTTCCGCTTGTGTCGTGGGGCTAGTTCAACAACGAATGTGGAAAGTGTTAGTGCACATCAAACTGTGAGAGTACATATAAAGGAGCATGCAACTGGAACTTGACTCTGTCAGGTACCGTCTTGGTGTTGATGCTCATGAGGTTCATCTGATCTTGCCAAGTCCTGTTGTGCCAGCAGTGCTTCGGAAGTAGTGTTAGGTGTGAAGGCAGCTTGGGAACTGGCTAGTTGCGAAGCAAACGAACGAGTAACTCATTGAGATGCCGGTACAGTTGAAGGGGATGCTGCAGCTGGTGGAGTAGGTGATACTGTGTTTGTAGATTTAGTCGGTGGACTTGGACCTTCTACTGCACTATAAGTAGTAGCAGAATCTTGAGGGAAGATCCTTTTCCATTGCACCTAATGAGTAGCACCATTCCCTACTGTATTCTTTTCCTTGCTCTTTTTTTGACTTTACCAAGTCAAGCCGTACCCACAACACAAAAGAATAGAATCGCTCTTCAGAACTCATTGATGCATGATACAAACAAGCAATACTTTGATGTAAGACAACCGTATGAGGAGGATGGAATATGTAAGAAAAACAGGATGGCATGACATATTCACAGCTACGACGTGTAAACTAAGCAGAAGGATTTTCAAGAAAATAGAAGTAATGCAAGCTAGACACCATATGAAAGATGCAACCAATATCACTCCGCCAAGTTAAAAGTGTCCTGTCGTAAGTGGCATTTCGAAAAATTAGAAGCACTACAACCTAGAAATCAATGCAAGATGCAACCACTATCACACTGCCAAGTTAGAAGTGTCCAATCATGAGTGATTGATGCGGGATACACAACAACATTACTTTGATGTAAGAAGATGGTATGATAGATAGATGCAGTGTATTCTAGACACAGAAAGGCATGTCATATGCACATGTATAATGTATAAACTCAGCAGGTGCAATTTAATAAAAATAGAAGAAATACAAGCTAGACAACATATGCAACATGAAACCAATTATCACACTGTCAACTTAGAGCAAGCACCTGCGACGATGGAGTAGGGGAGATATGTAGACTTGGGACTTCAACTGCAGTAGCAGTAGCAGTAGAAAATCTAGAGATCCTCTGTTTGCATCAGTCCAGAGGACCACTAACATCCACTAACTACTCTTTTCGTTCCTCTTTTTTGATATTGCCTTTTGAAGTTAAAACCACAAGAAGATGAATAAAGTTAGCTCCGCATAGCTGGTTGATGCATGATACAGATGAACACTACTTTGATGTAAGGCAAGCGCATGATAGGAGGATGGAATATATACAAAAAAAGGCAGCATTGCATATTCACACGTATGATAGGAGGATGGAATATGTATGAAAAACATGAAGTAGAAGGCATTTCAACAAAATTAGAAGAAATGAAAGCAAGGAACCATATGAACATGCAACCAATATCACTCTACAAGGTAAAAAGTGTCTCATCATAAGTGCCATTTCAACAATTAGAAGTAGTTCAAGCTAGAAGACATTGCAAGATGCAACCTACATCACACTCCCAAGTTAAATGTGTCTTATGGGTAAGTGATTGTTGCAGTTATAAGTTGTAAGCTACGAAGATGCAATTCAACAAAATTAGAAGCAATGCAAACTATACATCATACAGAACACGCAACCACATATAACTGTGCCATGTTAGAGCAAGCACCTGTGATGGTGGAATAAGGGAGATGTGCTCATCATCTACACAGCTACGTTGACTGTCCAGCCGTGTGTTGTCTTGCAAATCTTGTTGGGAGGATGGCGGAGTAGAATCTGTAGAGACCCTCTATTTGAGTTGCTTCGAAGGACCACCATCACCCGCTGCCTTACTAATTTCCTTCAGCTATATTGATTTTGCATTGTGAATTCAAACCGACAAGAAAATGAATAAAATTCACTATTCAGAACTCATTCATGCATGATACTGACGAACACTACTCGGATGAAAGGCAAACACATGATACGAGGATGGAATATGTATGAAAAATAGGACGGCATGACATATTCACACCTATGATGTGGTAACAAAGCAGAAGGCATTTCAACGAATTAGAAGCACTACAAGCTAGGCACCATATGAAAGATGCAACCAATATCACTCTTCCGAGTTCAAACTGTCCGGCGTTTCAACAAATTAGAAGTACATGCTAGAAATCATATGCAAGGCGCAACCAATATCACAGTGGCGACTTAAAGGTGCCTCATCATAAGTGACTGATGTGGGATACGCAAGAATAGTAGTTTGATGTAAGAACTTGGTTTGATTAGATACAATATGTTCTTGAAACAGGAATACGTGTTATATTCACAGGTATGATGTGTAAAGTAAGCATATGCAATATAACAAAGTTAGAAGCAATACAAGCTAGACATCATAAGCAACATGCAACCACATATAATAGTGCCAAGTTAGAGCAAACACCTGTGATGGTGGAGTAGGGGAGATGTGCTCATCATCTACACAACTATGTTAACTGTCTAGCCTTGTGTTGTCTTGCGAATCTTGCTGGGAGGATGGCGGAGTATAATCTGTAGAGACCCTCCATTTCAGTTGCTCGGAAGGACCACCATCATCCAATGCCTTACCAATTTCCTTCCGCTTTATTGATTTTGCATTGTGAGGTCAATCCGACGAGAAAAAGGAATAAAATTCGCTCTTCACAATTCATTCATGCATGATACTGACGAACACTACTCTGATGAAAGGCAAACTCATGATACAAGGATGGAATATGTACAAAAATCTGGATGGCATGACATATTCACACCTATGATGTGGTATCTAAGGATAACACACTTTAACAAATTGGAAGCACTACAAGCTAGACACCATATGGAAGGTGCAACCAATATCACTCTACCAAGTTAAAGTTGTTCTGTCATTGGTGGCATTCATAAAATTAGAAGCACTACATTGTAGAAATCATATTCAAGATGCAAACCAATATCACACTACCAACTTAAAGGTGTCTCATCATAAGTGACTGATGCAGGATACAGAAGAAGAGTAGTTTCATGTAAGAACATGGCCTCATGGACAGATATAATATGTACCAAAAACAGGAAGGCATGTCATATTCACACGTATAATGTGTAAGCTAAGCAGATGCAGTTTACACTAATTAGAAGTAATACAATCTAGACACCATATGCAACACACTGCCAAGTTAGAGCAAGCACCTTGGATGGTGGAGTATGGGAGAGGAGACTTGGAACTTGTAATGCACTAGCAGTACGAGGAGAATCCGTAGAGATGCTCCATTTACGTTGCTGCAAAGGACCACCGTCATCGCCTTCCTTACTCTTTTCCTTCTTCTTTTTTGATTTTGCGTTGTCAAGTCAAACCCACAAGAAAAAGGAATAAAATTATCTCTTCAAAACTCATTGATGCATGATACTAACGAACACTACTTTCATGTAAGGCAACCACATGATAGGAGGGTGGAATCTGTATGAAAAACATGACAGCATGACATATTGACATGTATGATGTGTAAAGTATAAACTAAGCACAAGGTGTTTAAAATAATTAGAAGCAATGCAAGCTAGACACCATATGAAAGATGAAACCAATATCACTCTACCAAATTAATAGGGTGGCCTCATAAATGTATTAGAACAAATTAGAAGCAATATATGGCAACAGGATAGAAATAATATGCAATATGCAATGTATAAAGGTGTCTCATCGTAATTGATTGATTCAGGATACAAAAGAGTGGTAGTTTCATGTAAGAACATGGTTAACAGGTAGATGTACTATGTACCAAAAAATAGGAAGGCATGTCATATTCACAGGTATAATGTGTAAAGTAAGCAGATACAATTTACCCTAATTAGAAGGATTACAAGCTAGATACCGTATGCAACATGCAACCACATATCACGCCGCAAAGTGAGAGCAAGCATCTGCGATGGTGGTGTAGGGGAAATGCGGTCTTCAAGTACGGAGCTACGTTCAATATCTTCATTTAGACTTGTTGTTTCTTGAGAATCATGTGAGGAGGATGAAACTGTAGACCTTATAAGAGTAGTGGGTCTCATACTAACCCACAGGCATGACTGTCTCATCATAAGTGATAGATGCAGGATACACAAGAACATTAGTTTGATGTAAGAACGTAGTGTGATAGGCAGATGTAGTATGTACCCAAAACAAGAAAGCGTGTCATATTCACATGTATAATGTGTAAGCTAAGGAGATGCAATTTAACAAATTAGGAGAAATAGAAGCTAGGCACCATATTCAAAATGCAACCAGATATCACACTGCCATGTTAGAGCAAGCACCTGAGTTGTGGAGTAGGGGAGATGAGACTTGGAACTTGCACTGCAGTAGGAGTAACAGGAGAATTTCCAGAGATCATCTGTTTCGGTTACCCAAGAGGACCACCATCATCAAGTGCGTTCATCCTTTTAAATTTTTCCTTTTCAAGTCAAACACACAAGAAAAAGAATGAAATTCGCTCTTCCAAATTTGTTGATGCATGATACTGACAAACACAGCTTTTATGTAAGGCAACCACATTGTAGGAGGATGGAATATGTATGAAAAATGCTAAGCAGAAGGCATTTCAACAAATTGGAAGCGATGCAAGCTAGACAACATATGAAAGATCCAACCAAAATCACTCTAACAAGTTAGTAGTGCCTCATTATAAGTGGCATTTCAACAAATTAGAGGTAGTACATGCTTGAAATGATATGCAAGATGCAACCAATATTACACTGTCAATTTCAAGGTGTCTCGTCAGGAGTGATTGATGAGGGATACACAAGAAACGTAGTTTGATGTAGGAACATGGTTAATAGAAAGACGTAGTATGTACGAAAAACAGGAAGGCATGTCATATTCATAGGTATAATGTGTTAACTAAGCAGATGCAATTTACCCTAATTAGAAGCATTACAAGGTAGACACCATATGCAACATGCAGCCACATATCACATTGCCAAGTAAGAGCAAGCACCTGCGATGGTGGTGTAGGGGAATTGCGCTCATCAACTATAGACCTACGTTGACTATCTTCATTTAGCCTTGCTGTTTCTTGAGAATCATGTGGGGAGGATGAAACTGCACTCTTTAAAAGAGTAGCGCGTCTCACAGTAACCCATTGGGGTGACTGCCTCATCATAAGTGATTGATGAGGGATACACAAGAGCATTAGTTTGATGTAAGAACATGGTTAATGGACAGATGTAGTATGTATCAAAAACAGGAAGGCATGTCATTATCAAAGGTATAATATGTAAAGTAAGCAGATGTTATTTAACCAAATTGGAAGCAATACAAGCTAGACACCATATGAAACATGCAACCACATTTGAGAGCGCGAAGTTAAAGCAAGCATCTGGGATGGTTGTGTGTGGCAATTGAGATCATCAACTGCAAAGCTAGGATTACTGTCTCCATCTACTGACACTACACCCTTTGGAGCACTGAAACGCTTAGTGCTTATCCTATAATTACACTCCAGCGGCTGCTATCTTTTCTTTTGTGTATTCATCAATAGTGCGTTAGAGTATGAAATACCCATGCATAAAAAAACAATAGTGTGAGTATGGGTAAAGTGTGTGCACAAGTAGTATAGTGTAAAAGTAGCAAATAGTAGGTGGGTGAGAAATAAATGACGGGAGACATATGATAGCTCTACAACATGCATGGCATACGAAATTAGATTATGGGATTTTGACATATGAGCACAAGGATGGCTGGGAAATGCAGATACTCCTCTAGCACACCACAAGGTGTGGTCCTATGAAAATAACATTCGACTGAAAACAAATAGGTCAGTCAATTTTTTCTACATCGTCCGATGTAAAGAATGGGCAGATCGCCTTCATCTACCTCCAGCCAGTCGGTGTTGACGATCTTCCTCAAAACGCCAGCGACCACCGGCCCAGTCCCCTGCCTCTGCCCTCTCCTCGACCTCACCGCACCGCCGTGCTTGGCACCGGCCCCCGGCCATCCCTTCAAGCCCTGCCGACCTCCATATCGGGCGCAAGCCGCTCCTGTGCCCCACACCCCTATGATAGACACTGATGCGCCCCTTCCCCGGTGAACAGGCGGACTAGGTGCTCCGCGTGCCGAAGCGGGTGCTGCTTATTTTAATTGTGAATCAACTGACCCTAAATTGAAATTCAGGCGGGTGACTCACCTCTAGGCAAGGTGAATTAGTAAATGGGAGGAAACCTTGTGCATTTAGTATCATGAAGAAGGTGTAGTAAGAAGCGCTCAACTAGTTTCTTTCGTGGGATGAATGCGGTGTGAGCAGAGACACAAGATTTGTATGAATAAGGGAAGAGGAGTACCTCTGTCCGCTGGCAGTGATGTGTCCTCCTTCTATTTTTCCAATGATCTTCTTGTGCTTTGCTAGAAACAAGAAGTTGTGGAGGACGGTGGCGGCTTGGACGAACCCATGGCCAAGTTGTCGAGTGTGGTGCGGTGGCCGTCTATCGGCAGCGGGGAACCAGATCTGAGGCGACGAACGACAGCGTGGTGGGAATAGCTCAGGTGTGGTGGATGGTTGAGACAGTGGAGCAGTAGTGGTGAGGGACGGGATGACATGGTCGAAGTGGTCCTGGTACGACGCACATCAGCATTGGCGTCGTGGAGGCGGCTCTACCTCGGCCTCGGGGTACCGGCTCCGACATGATGGAGGCGGCGGTGGATTGGGCGCGATGGGGTGGAGGACGGAGGAGGCTAGGGTTTCGCGGTTGGTGGAGAGGGCGTTTTGGTGCCCACGGAGTATGAATGGGGAAACAGAGGGAGGGGGAACTAAGGGGGAACAATGTTTCGGTTTGGGACGCGCTTGTTTGAAATTGGGGAAAGTTACAAACTTTGCCCCCATCTAAAATTTCGGACATATTGTGGGTCGGGGTAGGACAGTAATCTCAGGTGTCCCAAATAGTGGGTAGGATATATTTTAGCCGAGTGCATGAGTGTTTAGGCGCCCACGGTATATGAATTCTTCTTGGAGGTGGTTGAGACTAGTGCCTTCGTGAAGTTACAAACCTACCACAGTTTAGACCTTTGGACATCGGGCCGATAGGCCACACGGGTCACAGTCAGGATAGTAATTTCCTGCCACCCAACAATAGTCCCGCGCGGTTTCGGGCGACCAAAGGCTTATTTGGCGCTTTGTTCAATATTTGGGAGGAGAAGCATTAACGTTTACAGTTCTCTTGAATTGAACTTTCAGGATTTGTCAAACTTCAAAAATCTCGACTCTTGAAAATCCTAAATATACTATTTTGGAATGGAAGGGGTACATTTGAATATATATTGTACACAAGTATATATTAAAAAATATGCAGCTTAGCTCAATTCATGCATGGTTCCAGATATAATCTCCTTGGTTGCAAAAAAATAGTTAGACGTGCGTATGAATATATAACATGTTCAAAAACACAACAAAGATTGATGCCCTCTGATTTACAAATGCCATTATCTTGAATTCAAATAGATGAATGCACTTCCTATGAATTTGAATCTTCAAAACCCTCTTTTTTTCGGGGGTCTTCGAAACCATCTTTATGTTGAATCGAACATGTATTCTATTTCATAGCTAGCAATTTGGAACGTATCCATGTCTGTGAAAATGTATAAAGTGCCTGACACTAACAACACAGAGTGCATTAATTAAAGTTTATATATAAGTTTCTAAAGCCATGCATTGTCTGTATTTCAAACCACTCTCACTCTATGGATCAATAATATGAAATAAACCCATACACATGCTCGAATTCAATAGAGTATGGGTGTCTGTTAGACCAATGTTTGTTTATACGCAAATTGCAAAATTCATGATCTCATCCAAAAAATATAATGCAATTTATATTTTAATTTAATGTGTAGAACCGCCTTTTACGCATAGGTGCACTATGGCTCGGCCCGTCCTCACACGCGTGCTATATATCTCTATATCTGACGCATAAGTGCACACACTATATACATCAGCATTTATCTCGCACACATGCTCACACTCTCTCGTGGGGTGTCTCGCACACACACTCTCTATATATCTCAGTCTCTCTCTCTTACTACTACATACCACTCTTTTCACTAATCTCAGTTGGAAAACACTATTTCTCTCACATGCGTATACACACACGCACGGTCTTTGCTGACCCTCTATATGCACATACATGTGCCTAAGTGTCTCTCGCACGCACATTATCTTTAGTCCTCTCTCGCACACATTCCCCCCCACACCTCGCTCTTGTTGGCGGATATGATTCCATCAGATCATTCGGTAAGATATTCCACTACAAAAAAAAATACACTTCCGTGATGATACGTGTTTGTCATAGTAGGTCGCGTTTTTTGTCATGCATGTACATCCATGACGATTTTATGACAGAATCAAGATAGTCATACCTGTGCTGTCGTAGAAGTGTTCCATGACATTACCAAAATTATCATCATGGAAGTGTCCACTTCCATGACGATAAATCGCGCGTCACAGAAGTGCTTTCGTCAAGGGTGACCGACACATGGCATCCACCGTAACGGAACACTGTTAAGCTATCGGGTCAGGTTTTGGATCCGATAACCTGTTAACAACCTCGACCAATGGGGATTTTCCACGTGTAAAATCATCATTGGCTGGAGGAAACACGTGTCGGCTCATCGTTGGGACAGATGTCATCCACTCATTGGACAGAAGGCGCCTATGATACGTCGACACATGGCACGACACATCAAGTTTAAATGGGCCAGCCCAACTAAAGGCCCACAAGATTTTGCGGACCATAATGGGCCGGCCCAGCTAAAGGTCCACGAGATTTTGCGGACCATAATGGGCTGGCCCAGCTAAAGGCCCACAAGATTTCGCGGGCCATAATAGGCCGGCCCAGGTAAAGGCCCACAAGATTTTTGTGTGCCATAATGGGCCGGCCCAGGTGAAGGCCCACAAAATTCTTGCGGATCATAATGGGCCGGCCTAGCTAAAGGCCCACGAGATTTCGCCGACATTAATGGGCCGGCCCAGCTGTAGGCCCACAAGATTTTGAGGACCCTAGTAGGCGAGCCCATTAACTAGCTGCCATGTTTTGGGCCAAATGTCGGCCCATATTTGATCCGGTCCATTAATGGCCTGCCACGTTCCGGGCCTAATAATGGCCCATATAAGATCTGGCCCGTTAAAAGCCTCCCACTTTCTGGGCCAAATCACGACCCAGATCAGGTCCGACCCTTTAAGAGGCTTTGAGCTCAATTATGGCCCATATCAGATTCGGCCCGTTAACTGGACGCTATGCTTTTGGGCCCACTTGCTAAAGGCCCATTAAGTAATTCGGCCTGATATTAGTTTCGGCCTGTTAAGGGCCCATTTAACATTTTGTCCCTATATTAATTTCGGCCTGTTAATAGCCCGTCATATAGTTGGGCCTACCTACGGCCCGGTTTGCATCCGACCTGCTCGCAGCCGATATCTGATTGGGCCAAACCAGGACCGAGACAACTTTGGCCTGTTAAAAGCCCGTGAATTGATTCGCACAATCATGGGCCAGGGTCCATTTCGGGCTGCTGCCGGCCCGTGAGCTATTCGACACGTTTTAGGCCCAACCTACTTCTCAGCCTCCTAAAATCCCATTGAGTTTTCTTGCGAAAAGAGGGCCGGGGGTTACTCGGCCTATTAAAGGCCCGAATCTACTAGTGGGCCAGTTTGACGGGGCCCATGATGCGGATCATACATCGTGATTGCATGACGGCCCAATTATGTACTGTAATTTTACGGTTTGGCCGGTTTACTACGAAGACATGATATATATATATATATATATATATATATATATATATAGTAAAATAACTGCAGCATCGTGAATAAGAAAAAACCTAGACTATACAGTAAAGAAACTATGACATATTACATCCACTAGGCATCAAAGTTCGCCACTATGATAATAAAGCACAAGCAGACAGCAGATTACATACACTGGGCATCAAAGATCGCCACCAGTGCAAATAAACACGTCGACAAAATAATATACAAAACCAACAGCACTTCAATAGAGTTCAAGAAAGGTTAGCCCTGCTGGGGAGCTGCAGCGCAAGCAGCTGAGCAAGATGATGAGACTGCACTTGTTCAACACTTATATCTTCCTCACTCTGAAAGATAAACAAGCAGACAGATGACAGGTTTTGCACATAAAAGTATCAGTGCTGACAATTCATCACATTTCTTACCGACGAATAAAGTGACACAGTTTAAAATTGCGTTACCACAATATGGTATTGTTCAGGTAAAGACATGGCAGGAAATGACATTGTGAAGGAGTTGGCAGCTTCACGACACCACTGTATTACAGATCAAGAACTCATAAGTATCAATGGTTAGTGTGCTCTCAATTTATCCCATTTCAGATTGGCAAATAAAGAGACGGTTTGAATAATAGTAGAATGATATGACATTGTTCATAGTTAAGACATTGTAGAATATGACATTGTGCTGTGTAGTGGGTAGGTTCACCACACCACTGGATTACGGATGAGGAACAGAAGCATACATGCAATGCAAAAGAAGATCACTTGCTATGTATAGTTTAATTTACATGGTATGAAGAAGGAACTTGGTTGTACAACTGAAAACTGAAATTGAGAAGGACAAACTTTTGTTTATGAACTACATAATAAACTTTAAACATGCAATTTGATGCAAACACCAAAAATAAATAGCTGTTTCAGTCATGCCTAACCAAATATACACAACAAAGTTTGAAGGCTTCAGAAGGACAAACTTACATTACTGGTGAAGACAGGCTCTATAAAGCCCTTGTCCATGCTGATGGGGGGGCAATTCAAGAAGTTTAGCACATAATCTTCTTCATAAGCATTGCCTTTATTCTACATTTTGTTAAGAGTAAATATAGATGTGATAATATACGAAAAAATGGAGAATATTTAAGATGAGATGAAGAGTGATGCTACATAACCAAGTAGCTATAAATGTATGTGCAGCGATATAGGCAAAAGGCACAGCCAAGAGCAATGCACAGCTAAAATTCTTTAGTACCAACCTTATGGTAAGAGTAAATATAGATCTGATGTGTAGAAAATGGAGGGCGAAGGAAAATAAGCTGTAGAGTGATGGTACATGAACAACTACCTGTCAATATAAGTACACTGATAAAGGATAGCATGTACTTACAAGAACAATGCAGAGCTAAAAAAATTCATTTGCATTGGATATATTCTACACTAATGTAACCATTCATACAGATTAGATAATTGGAAGCGAACAATTGATAAGCAAGCTATCATGCATACTGCTGTCACATAATGAACCAGGTATGTATGCAAGTACAGTGATACATGACAACAGGTACTAACAAGAGCAAAGCAGCGGGCAGCATATTTGTGATATCCTGTCGTTCTTTTCAAACCGGAATTCTTCTTCGCGCAGATTTCCTACAAAAGAGATCCGTAAGGAACATGCGGAAAAGTACAAGTTCAAATTGTCATGTGATTTCATAGACAGTACCTCATCCTGGGAATGAGACCAGTGCATAACAAGGTTTTTCCATTCAATGTCTTCTAAATTTAGGACATGAGACTTCACCGGAAATTCGTTTATAGACTTGCCATCAAAGTGTGATTTCCTCAGGTAACACCGATACTGTTGCAATGCTTCCTTGAAAAGCACAAGCAAGCTTTGCTTGTCATGACTATCCAGATTGACCCTCGCCTAGTTACAAAAATGCAATGTAAATCATTGGTGTGTTCGATCAGCAGAAAACAGAAAATAATAACCATGAATAATAGCACTTACATGTAAGTTCGACAGGAAGATGTGAAAATGGTGTTTGTCTTCACTATAATCTTCCCATGATGGGAATATATGCATGTAGTCCCTAACAACATTGAAAGCATTGTCTTTTAAACTGGGAATAAATGGAATGGGGTTCCAATCTGCATGAATTGGCCATCTCTGCAGTTGGGATAGGTCTTCCGCCGGTGGACTTGTTGTACTTTTTGCTGGAGTGGGATGTTTCTGTGGTACGGCTGGTGCTATGGCAAATGAAATCGGTATACCTTTTGCTGGAGTGCAGGTCTTGTGTGGTGGGGCAAGTGGTGTGGCCAGTGAAGTATGGGTACATTCTGCTGGAGTCGGTCCTATGTTTTGTGTCACTGGTTGTACAACCAATATATGTGGGGCGCTGTCTGATTTCTTTGGCACCACCATGTTTTTCAAGGACTTTGCTGGTGCTCCTTCAGGTTCTGCAACCACCCTCTTCCTTTTTGATGTCTGATGCACAAGAACAACATTTGAGTGGAAACACATGGTATGATGACAGATGGAATATGTATTGATAATGGATGGGCATGGCATCTCGAGTTATATGATGAGTAAACTAAGCAGATGGCGGTGCAACAAAGTAGAAGAAATGCAAGACAACGTATGCAAGATACGCGCAATCAATAAAACCTTGACAAATTAGAACAGGCACCTTGATGGGTGAACAGGACAGGCCATCTGCCTTTGACTCCTCGAGGTTAGAATAGTCATGAGGATGATATTCTGAACAAGAATCAACAGGTGGGGAGCGTACAAGTTTCATTGCTTCCAGAATGGCACTCAATGCCTTGGTGCCAATTTTGTAAGTCATTGCAGTGTTCCACAATATTCTTCTGGTGCGTGGATTCTGATATTCACTGTAATTGCGTATAATATCTGAGAACCGTGAAAACATAAATAGTTGTGAGATTATCTTTGTAATGCAGATGATATTCTAATATAGGGGCGCCCCTGTAAACACTTATGTGCTATCACTGGATTCTGATGAGAGAGCTCATGTGTGTTGTAATCTGGCACAAGTACACAAAAAAATAGGCTCCAGAAGTAAGGATAGCTGGCAGATGATAGGTTCATAATATACTGTATAGAGAGTTTATTGCTAAACCATGTGTCGGAGTAATGGGCGACGGGTACCCCGAAGACGGCAAGACGATATTTCAAGACATCGGGGCTAGCAAAGCCCCTCAGTCCGACTAGCCGGCCGCTCCTTCCGGCTCCCCGTCCGACTGCTCTGCCCGGCCGGCTGCCGGCTGCCGACTGCGCCAACCAGGCGGCTGCCGACTGCAGCCCGACCCGACACCGACAAGACTCCGACGAGACGGCCATACCGCGGACGAGACAGCTGTACCGCGACGCCATCATATACAGTGTACCGTGTCCCCTGGGTACTGATTTATAAAGTACCCCAGGGGACAAGCATGACATGCACCATGCCCCATACATGGCTTGGCTTGTAAGCTACCCAAGGTAGCTTACAACCAACGCCATGTCCCATGCCCACTCACCTAGCTTAGGAAATAAGCTAGCCATGCCTATAAAGGCACACAACCATCCATCCAGGGGATGGATCCCCATGGACACACACTCACACACACCCACGGCCAAGTGCCATTCGGCCACTAGAGCTTGCATGCTCATCCGGCCACCCGCATATATACGAGATCAGATGCACTTGGCACTGATCTCAGATACAGCTCCAGGAGCACTTTGTACCGCCCGATGTACACCCTAGATAGATACACTCAGACATGCAGCAGTAGGAGTATTATCTCTCCGGAGAGCTCCGAAGCTGCGTAAACCACCGCGTGCTACTCGCATACCCGCTCCTGGTCCTATCAGCAGCAGTCTTATCCTCACACTAAGCCCTTGTGGCATATGTCGTCTTGCAACACCCCCCGTGAGAATACCACGACATTTGGCGCTCATCGTGGGGTGGTACTACTACTATGCTACCACGCTGCTGCTGGTTTCGCAGTCCGGGCGGGACCACCTTCACCATCACTGCCGCGGCGTCGCGCCGTCTCTCCTGTAGCGCTCGGGGGCTCGACTTCGACCCGCCCCCGGAGCGGCCACGCGGGACGGTGTGTCCTCGCCGTTGGCCTCGCCATTTTCGTCTTCTCCACCACGGCGTCGCGCCGTCTCTCCGGTAGCGCTCGGGGGCTCGACTTCAACCCGCCCCCGGAGCGGCCGCGCGGGACGGCGCGTCCTCGTTGTCGGCCTCGCCGCCTTCGTCATCACCATCGTTGCGACGCTGGCCATCCGACCGCGTGCGCGCCGCGCGCGGGGCCTCGTTTCGGTCGACCGTGGCCATCCACGCGTCGCTTGCGTTTGCTTCCCTCCGTGTTGCGCCTTGTTTTGGCCGACACACGAATGCTCGCTCCTCCATTTATCGCCTGTACAAGCTAGCTAGATGCAAGTCAACCATGGTCAAACCATTAGCCAACCATGGTCAGATACACCACCCATACACCATGCATAGTCCAGATACTACCGAGACTACCCCATGCACTTCCATTCGCTTGCCACATGCAAGTTGGATAATACCCGTATATCGGTCAGATAGTGGCCATGCTTCACTCAGACTTTGGTCAGATAATGGCCTGGCGCCGGCTAATCTCTCCGGCCGGCCGCTGCTCCGGTTCGCCCGGCCTGGTCCTGCACCACGCGACGCCCGCGGCGTGCGTCTGCCAGCCGTGCCTGTGCGTGCACTGCTGGGCCGATGCGGCGCTCCGCTCCGTCCGCTTCCACGAGATCGAGACCCTCGCCGAGTCATCTACAGCTCCCCTTCCACATGATGCCGCGCGCGGCCGACTCCTCGGCACGCTCCTGCGTCCGCGCCGCCCGCGCGCTCCTCTGTGCCGGCCCAGTCTGCTCGTGCCGGGTCCTCCGGTTGCGGATTCAGCCGGCTACCGGCTCGCCGACACCTGCTCCCACAACCGCCGTGGCCGGCTGCCCACGAAGAAAGAAAGGGTTCGGCTGCTCACGGACCAAATTTGGGGCCAGCTCCAACCTGGCCCGCGTTGCGGCTGCGACCGCTGGCTTCTCCCATCGTCTTCTGGACGCACTTGGCGTCCGCCGCCTCGCCCACCCTTGCTCCTCTCTGCCCCGGGCCCCGCTCCAAGTCGGAGCAGTGCAGGCCGGTTTTCGCGCGCCCGGCCAGCTTCTTTGCGCCGGGCTCCGCGGGCGCCGGCTACCCATTGCCTCTCCGCCTCGTCCTCGTCACCAACCCGAGCTGGAGCCCCGCCTCCCCTCACGCGGGCGTCCGGCCACGCTCCTCCTCCTCGCGCGTCGCTCGACCCGGCCCCGGCCGGCTCCGCCTCCCATCCGTGCGCCGGGCCGGCTCCGCCCTCCCGGCCGCCCCCAAACCGGCCGGCTCGCTGGCTTCTCGCGTCGACCCGGCCCCGGTCGTCTCTGCCTCCTCCGCGCCTGGCCGCCTCCCCGTGCCCACAGATGCCCAGCTGCGCCTGGCCGCCTTCGCGTCGCGCACGAGCCGAGCTCGCCTTTGCGCCCGCCCGCCGGTTTCTCCACACGCCGGCCTCGGGCCGGCTCCTCAACGCCGCGCCGGGTCCTCGACGCCACGTCCCCGCCCCTCGCGTGCCCCGCTCCTGCTGGCTCCGCCCCGCGGCCGCGTGCCCTGCGCCGGCCGGTTTTTCCCACCTCCTCCAACCGGAGCCGGCTGCCGCCCATCGCCGCTCCCACTGCTGGGCCTCACGCGCCGCCCCGCCTGGCCGTGTCGCCCTCGCCAGGCCGTCTCCCCTAGTATCGAGTCCTCCCCGCCTTGCTGCCTGGCCGGATCGCCGCCTTGCCGCCTCCCGCTGGCCGCGTCCGACTCCGCCCGAGGCCGGCTGCGCCTCCGCGCGTCGTGCCGACTCCGCCGACGCGCCTCTGGCCGGTCGGGTCGGGCGCCTCCGCTGCTGGCTCCCGGGTCGGGCGCCGTGTCCGGCTGTGCCACACGCGCCCCTGCTGGGTCCCGCTCCAGCCGCCTGTTGAGGCCGGCGCCTGAAGAAAAGAAGCAGTGGCCGGCTGAAAAAGAGAGAGAGAGAGAGATAGGCCGGCTGGAAGAAAAAGAAAAAGGGCCGACTGCCGCTGTAGCCGGCTGCTCGTGCAAAGGAAAAGAGGTCCGACTGACCAAGTCAGAGGCCGGCTGCTGTGAGGAGTCGGACGGCTACTGCTGGGTCAACAAAGTGTGCTGACTGGCAACCTAGCCGGGTGCTGAAAAAAAAGAAAAGAGAGAAGAAAAGAAATGTCCGTTTGACTTCCGGATGTGCGTCCGACCGCTGGCTTCCTGGCCGGATGCAAAGAGCCCGAGTGCTGTGTCAGGGTCCGCCCGCCCAGCCGGCTGAAGAAAAAAAAGAAGAAGACATAGTAGTTGCCGGGAGATCCGGCCCGACTGCTCAGCAGTCGGCCCGAAACTCGGGGGCTACACCTAGCGGGTGCGCTGACGCGCCCCCATGAGAGAGAAGACAAAGTAGTCGCCGGGAGATCTGGCCTGACTGCTCAGCAGTCGGCCTGAATCTCGGGGTCTACACCAAGCGTGTGCGCTGACGCGCCCCCGCATGAGAGAAGACAAAGCAGTTGCCAGGAGATCCGGCCCGACTGCTCAGCAGTCGGCCCGAATCTCGGGGGCTACACCCAGCGGGTGCTCTGGCGCGCCCCCGCGAAGATTGCAGACAAGAGAAGAGTTTTGTTCGGCTGCCAGCAGCCAGCCGGAGAGAAAAAGAAGAAAAAGGGCATTGCAAGATGCCTCACCGCTTGGCCGGTCGCGCCTGACCGGCCGGGACCCCCCTTCGAGCACCCGGGGGCTCGAAGGCCACACCCAACGGGTCCACCGGCGCGCTCCGCAAGCGCCGAGCCGCGCCGGCTGTCTTCGGCAAACTCCGCCTCGGCTACACGAAAATCAATGTGAGCTCCTCACCCGCATATTTTTGAATCACGCAAGCACGGATAATCCCGAGCGATGCTCAGGGGCTATCTCCGCATTTTTATTATAGTTGCATCACTGTTTGCCCCGGCGCCAGCTAGAGCGGCTGTCTGGCTGGCAAGAGTGAGCGCTGGAGGCCACCCACGCGAAAAACGTCCGGGAAGAAAAACGCTTCGGGCGACTCGACCATTTCCTTTATGAGTATCTGCTCGTTTAAATCTGCTTCCAGACTCTGAGTACTGTACACTCCACTTTGCGGCCCACTCTCAGCCACAGACCGCAGAGCGGCTGTCCGGCAGGCAAGAGCACAAACCAAAAAGCGGAGGGAACACGAAAAAGAATGAAGGGGGCTCGGACCAAACCGAGTCGGCACCCTTCGCATAAAACTTGCAATGCTAAAAAGCAAACATTTGATATATTTGCATGGACTAACTTTGTCTTTTTATGATCATTTCCATGAACACTCACCAAAAAACCTCCGCCCAACTTTGCCAAGTTGCCCGGAGGCTTGGGGGCTATTGTCGAAGTAATGGGCGACGGGTACCCCGAAGACGGCAAGACGATATTTCAAGACATCGGGGCTAGCAAAGCCCCTCAGTCCGACTACCCGGCCGCTCCTGCCGGCTCCCCGTCCGACTGCTCTGCTCGGCCGGCTGTCGACTACGCCAACCAGCCGGCTGCCGGCTGTCGACTACAGCCCGACCCGACACCGACAAGACTCCGACGAGACGGCCATACCGCGGACGAGACAGCTGTACCGCGACGCCATCATGTACAGTGTACCATGTCCCCTGGGTATTGATTTATGAGGTACCCCAGGGGACAAGCATGACATGCACCATGCCCCATACATGGCTTGGCTTGTAAGCTACCCAAGGTAGCTTACAACCAATGCCATGTCCCATGCCCACTCACCTAGCTTAGGAAATAAGCTAGCCATGCCTATAAAGGCACACATCCATCCATCCAGGGGATGGATCCCCATGGACACACACTCACACACACCCACGGCCAAGTGCCATTCGGCCACTAGAGCTTGCATGCTCATCCGGCCACCCGCATATATATGAGATCAGATGCAGTTGGCACTGATCTCAGATACAGCTCCAGGAGCACTTTGTACTGCCCGATGTACACCCCAGATAGATACACTCAGACATGCAGCAGTAGGAGTATTATCTCTCCGGAGAGCTCTGAAGCTGGGTAAACCACCGCGTGCTACTCGCATACCCGCTCCCGGTCCTATCAGCAGCAGTCTTACCCTCACACTAAGCCCTTGTGGCATATGTCGTCTTGCAACACCCCCCATGAGAATACCATGCCATTGGGTTGGGTGCGACATATGCCAAAGGATGGCTTATCATGGTGGGGGCGAGTAGAACATCGCCGGTGCCTGGAAACAGGATGAGGCAAAGACATGCACGCCGGCGGATCTTACCCAGCTTCAGGACTCTCTGAGGAGATAACACCCCTACTGCTGCTCTGCGGGATTTCCGCATGGTCACTAAGGCAAAGTGAGTACAAGGTTGCTCCTTGAGCTGTTTCTGGAGGTAGGAGAGAGCAATGCTAGCTCCGTCCTTCCTATATGATCTGGTCTAGTGCTAATGGATTCCAACCCTTTGCGTGGGTGCCCTGGGGGTTTATATAGGCCTACCCCCTAGGGGTACAATGGTAAAACCGGCTGGGCGCGGGTCCCAGCCGTCTGTCTCTCAGGCCACCGTCTTCTCCGCCGACTACTGGGGCCCGCCGACTGGTGGGCCCCGCCGACTTGCCTGGTACGGGGCCGATAGGCCTTGTCCTCCATGGGCGGGTCTTGCCGGCTGCGGATTACTGTAGCCGTGCTTCTAATGATGCTGGCTTGGTCATGGGGTCATGGCAACAGTGCCACCGCCTGACGGGCGATCGCTGTTGCCATTCCCCATCGTGTCTGGTTAATGGCGCGTGGGGACCGTGGGAGGGGCCAGCCGACTCCTGGGGGAAGACTCCCAGTGGGTCCGTCTTTGTGGTGCTCTCGCCGTCTTCTATACCCCCGCTGACTGGTGGGACCCGCCGTCTCTGGGTCGTACAGACAGGCCGTCGTGGGCACAGGGCTCTACCCCCAGGGGCTGATGTCAGGGCTGGCATGGCGACAATGCCGCGCCGGACGGAGATCTCCGTAGATACGGCGCACTGTGGCCATGCCTGCCCGCGGTAAATGGGGCGGGAATGGGTCGCGAGGTGGCCGTTCCCCGTCCCGTCCCTCATCGCGAAGGCTCGGGGTGGTTGGAGTCGCGGGCCGACTCCCTATAGCCGGCTTCTCCGGAAGTCGCCGGCCAGGAGTCGGCTTGTCTTGGAGTCGCCTCCGGGACTCGGCTTATCTTGGAGTCGCCTCTGGGACTCGAGGGGCGCAGCCTGCCCCGATGTCTTGAAAGGTTCTGGGACTCGGGTTAGCCTACCCGTGGCCCATTACTCCGACAGTAGTCCCCGAAGCTGGTGAGGCTCCGAGGGTGATACGTCGTGGGGCCTCAATATTTTCATTCTTCTGGTGGCGCAATCTGGGCCTTGCTCGTCATCTTCATTTGGGCCGACTATCTGGAGTCGGACTCGTAGAGGGCCGTCTTGCCCCTTTAAAGGGTCCGAAAGTCGCGGCGGGATCCAGGAGGCGTGCCTGATACGCTTCTCCGCAGCCGCCCGTTGCGGACTCGTCGCGCAGCGCCACGCGGCAGGGACAGTCTTCCCACCCACACGCGCGACGGGACAGGCCGTCAGGCGGGGCCCGCCACTACCGCGCCTCGGCACGCGAACGGATCCGTTGCGGCCGAGCGGACGGTTGGGGTTCCCACGTCGTTACTGCGCGCAGTAACTTCGTGGGGTAAATCGTGGGGGGCGTGGGGTCCTGCGCGTAGTTAATCCCACGCCCGCCCCATCGGCTTCTCGGCCCACGAGGCTATAAGTAGGCGGGGGAGAGGGGCGGCAAAGCACGCGCGCCCATCTTCGCTGCTCCCCCGCTTCCTCTTGCTTCTTCTTCCTCTTGCTGCCGCCGAGCCGAACCACCCTGCGCCCGCGGCCATGAGCTCTTCCTCTACCGCCGCGCCTCCTGTCATGCGGGCGTGTGGGACGGCTCCGAGGTGGACGACGACCACATCGAGCTCCTCCGTAAGACGCATCGGCTCCCCGGCACGAACCTAGTGCGAGCCCATGCCGCGCCGGCGAGGGAGATATCGCCGGCGCCGAAGGAGGGCGAGCGGGTCATATTCTGCTCGCACCTCATGCGCGGCCTAGGGCTACCGGCGAGCGGCTTCTTCCGCTCCTTCTTGGAGTTCCACGGGCTCCATACGCACCACCTCACTCCGAACACGGTGGTGCTGCTGGCCGCCTTTGCCACCCTGTGCAAAGGCTTCCTCGGCATTCTCCCCACCATCGAGCTGTGGGGAGAATTCTTCCAATCCAAGCTAGCCCAGTGCGGTGCCTTCATCACGATGCGGAGATCGACAGCCGATAATCCGTTTCACTCCATCCCGCTGATAAAGTCGGTGAAGATGTGGCAGCGGTCTTATTTCTACGTGAAGAACGTCGCCCCCGAAGGCGACTGGGTCAACCTGCCGCACTACGAAGCCGGCGCACCGGCTGGGAGGCTCCCCAGCTGGTCCCACCGGGTCAAGACGCTGACACCCGCAGGTGTCGCCGCCGTCGCGCGACTCCTAGTGCTGACGCAGTCGGAGGGTCTGTCCGGGGCCGACTTGCTGGCCGCCTTCATGGCGTGCCGATTCCTCCCTCTCCAAGTCCGACCTCATCTGATCAGTCAGATGAGCGACCACCGGGACCCGAGTCGGATGTGCACCAGGGACATGCCCCACGCAGAAGTGGCGAACATGGTGAACCACATCGCGAATTGCGAGCTTGCGGCGGATTGGCAGTTCGGCAAGGAGCTCTACTCGCGCGCCAACCCCCCGCCTGTGGTAAGTCATCTTTCTTGTTCCTCTGTTTTCTTTTGCAGCCGAGTCCGACTTCTGATCTTCTTGGCTTTTTCGAGTCAGAACCCCCTCATGCAGCCTTCAGCCGGCGCCACGGGACCGCCCCGTGAGTTCGTCCCCGACCGAGCGGAGAGCGATGTCGATGACCCTGACTTGGGGGCGGCGGCGATGGAGACCGACGCCAAAGGAGGAGGAGGAGGAGGAGCAGGAGGCGGCTTCAGGCCCTCGGCCACCTTCGCCGACTGGCCTGATGACGATGCCGAAGGGGAAGTCGCCCCGCGCCACCAATCGAAAGTCGGCCACCCAGGTGTGAGTTCCTCCGCCGGCCTGGATGGTCAAGGCGGCGCGAAGAAGCGCCGGGCCGGGCCGAGTTCGCTCGGTGGCAAGTCGAAGAAGTTCAAGGGGGCAGCCGCCGCGACCAAGCGGGAGGAGTCGGTCGCGAAGGCCAACCGCTTCTGCAAGGAAGTAAAAAGGCCGCCACTCGTCTCTGCGTAAGTGCTCCGTCTTTGACTTGTTTTCTTCTGTCGAATCTTGTCATAATTTCTTACAGGCCTTCTTCGCTTTAGGGCCCCCCTTTCCCTTGAGAGGGTCGCCGCCCCCTCCGTCATGGGGTCGGCCGAGACGTCCGCCAATACTCAGCGGATTGACCCCGCCGCCGACCTCCGGGAGGCGACGGAGCAAAACACGCAGGAGAAGCGCGACGAGGAGGAGGCCGACCGCTTAGAGAAGGCGGAAGCCGAGAAGGCGGCAGCCTCCGCCCAGAAGAAACTGGAAGAGGCCGAAGCCGCTGTCGCAGCAGGACGGCGGGCTGAGGAGACCACGCACCGCCAATCGGCGTTGCTCGTCATCCTGCTAAACTCCGCACCGCCGGCCCCGGATTTCATGGGGCAGACTGGAGAAGCCGGCGCCGAGAACCCCATCGTGGAGAAGGAAAGCGGCAAGGCCTCCATGTCGGACACGGCCGTGCCGCCACCGCCGCCTCCGCCGCCGTCTGGAAGCACTCATGATAAACAGCCGGCGGAGCCGCCGGTGCCGCCGACCGAAGACGAGGCCGTGGCGAAGCTGCTCCTCCAAGTCGCCTCGCCAACGCGCCGTCGCCTTGAGAAGGCGACTTCGGCGCCACAGCCCTTGGAGACTGGTGCCACCAGATCGGCCATCCCAGACGCTGAGGCGACGAGCGCCGCGCCCGTTGGGTGGGTGCGAGGAGGCAGCACAGGTCCGCTGAACCAGGCGCTTCTAGACATCTAGGCAAAGCTGCAAGCCGAGGGCGATGCCATCCACACCTGCACCAAGGCGCATCTGGCGTCGCGAGCAGCCGTCCGGGTATGCTTTCTTCTTTTTGACTTTGTTTTTTCTTGTTGTTCTCTGTGGGGGCGCGCCAGCGCACCCACTGGGTGTAGTCCCCGAGTTTCGGGCCGGCTGCTGAGCAGGCTGCCCGGAACTCCATCTAGTGAGTTCCAAATATTTATCTTTGTCTGAAATATTGATTACAGGAGTATCACAACCTCCACGTCACTGCCTTCAACCGCAATGTTGAGGAGCTGAGCAGGCGGACTGCCGACTTGTCAGAGAGCCGGAGTGAGTCCTTCTTCTTTTTCGCGGGGGCGCGCTGGCGCACCCGCGGGCTGTAGTCCCTGAGATTCGGGCCGACTGCTGAGCAGTCGGGCCGGATCTTCCCAGCGACCTTCTTTGTTGACGACTTAACGTCTTTTCCTTTGTTTATTCTTCAAGGGCCAATGTCGTTCTTCAGGAGCAGCTGGGCGAGGCCAACAGCGCCTTGCGTGCCAAGGGGGAGGAGTGCAGCAAG
Organism: Triticum dicoccoides; assembly: GCF_002162155.2. NCBI lineage: Eukaryota > Viridiplantae > Streptophyta > Magnoliopsida > Poales > Poaceae > Triticum > Triticum dicoccoides. Next base: position 82,294,172 of record NC_041381.1, read on the forward strand.
CTTGCCACAGAGCGCGACCTACTGGCAGCGCAGCTGGCGGAGCAGAAGGAGCTGCTTAAGAAGGCGCAGGACGAGCGCAGCTGGCACCCCTGGCATTTTTTGACTAACTCCTTGGCCTCTTCTAGGGCAGTTGGCCAGAAGAAACCGTGTCGGAAGGCTTTGGCGACGAGTGCTCTTGAGGCCGCATGGTGGCCGCACTCGCCTTGATGGATGTCTTTGAGAATTGCTTGGCCTTGCTCTGGTTCGACGCAGCGCTAGTAGACACCAGTGACGCTGCGCCTGACCAGCTCTCTATTTACTATGGTGTAGGCTGCCGCTCGGCGTTGCACTTGCCGAGCCAAGGTTTCATCGTTTGGCAGCTCTTTGTTTACTAGGAACTTGAGGATGGGCTGGGCCCACGAGGGTGCTGCTATTTCTTCAACTGCCACCACTATAACTTAGACGAGGGCGGCTGGGCTGGGAGGCGGCGGGCTGGAGTCCGCGGCCGCTTGTTGGATCGCTGAAGTCCCCGGGCCGACTGGCGCAGTCCCTGGGCCGACTAGCGCAGTCCCCGGGCCGGCTTCGACTGCGGTGTTCTTGGAGCCATCCGTAAGAATTCTCGTGCCGTCTGCTGGTGCTCTTGAGTTGGGTCTGACTTCTTCGGGGGGAGCCTACACAAAGATGGAGTCCGATTCTGGTGAAGGCTTGATAGACGGCTTGAGGAGGCGCTGAAGGGCGACGCCGGATGGTATCGCTTGATGGGTGGAGCCGATTCGTGCCAGGGTGTCTGCTTGGTCGTTGTCATTTCTTGGCACGTGAAGGAACTCGCACCCCTCGAAATATCCGCTGAGTTGCTGCACCAAGAAGCGGTAGCTCGCCATGTTTGCATCTTTGGCGTCCCAGTCGCCAGATGACTGCTGGACCACCAAGTCGGAGTCGCCATAGCACAGGATCCTGCGGATGCCGAGTTCTTTGGCAAGCCGGAGCCCGTGAAGTGGATCTGCAGCGCATACTTGACCTTGTCGCCTTTAGGGGAGGTGAGGACGACGCCGGCTCCCAAGCCGGTGCGCATCTTGGAGCCGTCGAAATGCATCCGCCAATGGGTGGAGTCGGGCGCTGGTGGCAGGTACTGGGTCTCGGCTAGTCGACGAGGAAGTCGGCCAGCGCTTGCGACTTGATGGCGGTGCGGGGCTGGTAGTAGATGGTGTAGGGGGCCAACTCTATGGCTCATTTGGCCACTCGGCCCGAAGCGTCTCGGCTTCCAATGATCTCGGCCAGTGGGGCTGTGCAGACCATAGTGATTGGATGCTCTTGAAAGTAGGGCTTCAACTTCTTGGCGGCAAAGTGCACGCCGTAGCACATGCTGGTAGTGGGGGTAGTTCTGCTTGGAGATCAACAGTACCTCGCTCAGGTAATATACCGGTCTCTAGACTGGTAGTGCCTTGCCTTCCTCCTTGCGCTCAACTACGATGACTGTGCTGACTACCCGGCTGGTGGCGGCAATGTATAGGAGCATGGGCTCTTTAGGAGTCGGAGCCGCCAGCACAGGGGGAGTAGCCAACATCTTCTTCAACTGGAGGAATGCTTCGTCCGCCTTGTGGTTCCACTCGAAAAAGGTGGTCTTCTTCATTAGTTGGTATAAGGGGAGAGCTTTCTCGCCCAGCCGACTGATGAATCGGTTGATTGACGCCAAGCAGCCGGTGAACTTCTGCACATCCAGCAGTCGACTGGGTACCTCCATCCTCTCGATGGCCTTGATCTTCACAGGGTTGCATGCTATGCCGCGTTCAGAGACCAGGAAGCCAAGGAGTTGGCCGGCTGGTACTCCAAAGACGCACTTCCAATCCACTGTGGAGATGAAGGAAGCCAAGAAATATGGTGATAGCGCGGGTTAGCCATGTACTAGGATGATGTAACTACACTGGGCTGCCGTGTTTTGTACACTTCCAGTCCACTGTGGAGATGATTGGTTAATTTTATATCGCTGAATAATATTAAATATTATGAGTGCAGAAGCTCCACCACGAGGTTCCTTGCTCCTTCTCGGTCGTCCGGAATCTATGTTCTTCCACTCTATTTTTTTACGTGAGCTTTGTTCATCCTTTTGCCAACACGCGAGACATCTAGCATCAAGGTGCACGTGTTATGCAAGGATCGTTCCATCTATATGAAGAACACGTGGGACTGGAACTACAAGACGGACATGTACCCAGGAGTGGACGTACGAACCTGAGTAATGTAGCGCAGTAAGTGAAGTAGAAAGGCAGAAATGGTATGAACATGCATGGCATATAGGGTGTGTTTGGTTGCGTTCTCGTCTCAGCATAGTTGTTCCCTCTTCATGCATGCTCAACTCAACACCCCTCTTCATGCATGCTTCTAGTGTATTTGTGCTAAACTAGTGTGGACTCATGCACCCTCTATACACTCTACCAAACACCCAAAAGTAAGTCTAGAAGGGAACTCTTGGGCGGCATTTGTCTCTTACTATGTACTACCACTAAATGTTGTACGTGCAATGCATGGTGATGTTATGGAGTATGTGCCTAAGTTATCTACTACTACTATATTAGTTGGAGGAACATATTAACTTTTATATTTGTTTACGTGTATGCCCCGAGACCTTCCAACTAGACGTGTCTTTCTCTCCAGGTCGCACTTTGTATCGTTCATACCACTAAGTACTACTACGTGTGGTCTCCGACCCAGAAGTGGAAGAAGTGGAGACGCTCTAACACGGTGTTTTTTTACGCTGGGCTCTACCATGCTGTTCATGTCCCACTCCTTTCGCTGACGTGTGGGACATCCAGCACGTGCCGTGTTTGGCACCCTTCGTCGTAAGAGTTGAAACGCTAGCATTCATTAGAAATAAAAAATAATTATAAATCGGAATTGATACTATTTTTTTGCGAACCAATCAGCAGTGATACTATACCACGCGGTTTCCTTGCTCCTCGATATCGGAAAGAATACTTCTGTTCGCCAACACATGGGACATCAACCATCCTGGTCCACTTGCCATGCACGTAGAACTCCAAGGGAGAGTCACCCAGGTCGTCGCGCCGCAGTAACAATGACTAATGAGCCGTCAAATCACAGGCCCACTTCCCACTTTGAAGTTGCTCGGACGAAGGAACCATCATGACTTCGTTGAATTCCGCTTCTTGAAGAAAACTACTGTACCAGCAGTACTGTTAGCTACAGTATTTACTCCAACTGAGGCCTCCTTTCATTCATAGGATAGGAATATGAAAATCAAAGGAAGTGAGATGACATGCATCTCAATTCCTATAGAGAAATAGATGCCATTTAATGCTTAGGATAGTAATTTTTCCATTTAGTCTAGGCTAATGTACTGGGAATTTGCTCTAAAAACTACAGTAGTAACTAGTAGTACTGGTACATGCTCGTACTTAGACACAGACACACACACTAACTACTAGTACTACTAATTCTCACATGCTGGCCAGACGCCGTCGTTCTCCTTCCCGGCTTTGTCGGTGACACCCCACCTTGCTTGGATCTCCACCGACCTCTCCACAGCAGCGCGTGCGTCCTTTTCTTTCTTGCGGCGGCGGGCCTCTCTTTTCTTGAGTGCTTTCTGACTTTTCTACTCCCTCTGTGCGGCTTTGGCCGCCTCTTGCTCTACCGCCCATTCGGCCTTGGCATCTTCAAATTCCTCCCACATAGTTGTGAGGTCGCGAGCAGCGATGAACTCGGCACGGCGGGATGCCATCGCTTCCCTACCATTTTGTGTGCGGTCATGGGCGGCGAGGAACTCGGCGCGGCGGGATGCCATTGCTGCCTTACCGGTTAGTGTGTGGCGCGGTGGCATGAACGACGCTTGGTGAGAGCTCTGGGGTGGAGTGGCCGGACAATCGTATAATGCATTGGTTCGTCTAGAGCTCAAGGATAGAAGACGAAGCAAATTAGGATTCCCCTTCAAACAGTCCGCATGCGCCTCATCAGCTCGTGTTCTTTATCTATCTACGTGGGCCTACCTGTGAATGGAGAAAGAAATACTGTAAAAACCAAAATTATGCGTATGTGGGGAATCAAACCACGGACTCGTCGCTGCAACGCACCCTCGTCAGCCAAATGAAAATGAAATACTTCGCGTCAAACACTCATGCTCATGCTGTCAAAGCATGCTAGTGCATGCACGTCGCCCTCTAAATCAAACTCCTGCTCATGGCGCAATGCAAACGGAGAGCCCATCACCTGCGCACCCCGTAGGGGCCTGACATTAATGTTTAGATGTTTGATGGAGGCCTACACGAACGCCGAGCATGTATTCACCTGGCTCAACACCAATGGTCATACTCGGACTGCCTTGCTCATGTATATCGTCCATCATAACGACAATCTATAAAACAGCCTAAGCTAGAGAGGGTACTACGGTAGTATGGTATGGAGTATGTACTATCGTGAGCGACCGATCTTAGTGCCACTGCACACCGAAACCCCTTCCATCGCTAGTGCGCGCTTCTCGCCTGAAACGGTCACCGTCTCTCCAGAATGTCAATGCGGCATTCACCGGACTTAACTGCAGGTTCAATTGGTGTGTCACTGACATGCGGGCCAGACGCCCGTTGGGCCCACATGTCAGTAACCCAAACGCATCTACAGTTAAGTCACCGAAGTGGCGTCCGCATTCACCCCCGAAGAACCTACTCCGGCGCCAGTTGTCCATCCGTCTACCGCGGCTCATTACCCTTTGCCCGCTATATTAACTTGAGCCCCAACTCCCAGGCATAGCCAAAGACCCACACTTATTCTCCTCCGGTCCCTTCCTTCTGTCGGCACCACTTCAACCATGGCCTCCTGGCGCTCCGAAGCTCTCTTGGACGTACTATCGCAGGAGCAGACGAGGGACATCGGCGGCTTCGCTCCGAGCGCGCTGCAAAACTCTCTTCGACGTACTGACTCAGGAGCAAACGAAGGAGATCACTGGAACCCCCCGGCCGCCCTCCACCACCACGACCACGAAGTCGGCGCGCGTGTGCGGGCGCAGTCGGCGGCGAGGAAGAGTAGTACACGGTAGGTCGTCGCCGCTCTGGTCCCGAGAAGGCCACCGCTACTCCACTCAGTCGATGCCAAGCTTGGTGGGGTAAACATTAGCGGCCGATTAGCCGCTTGACGATGACATGGAGGCGGAAATCTTCAGAACCTTGTGCTCCAGAGGAGGAGGTTATCGAGGCGGATGAGGAGGAGGCAAAGGCAATGGCCGGCTTTCTCGGGTTCATGGCCGGACATGGTGGTCAGGCGCCGGCGATCGTTTAGATTAGGTTTACAGTAGGTTTAGTACGGTTTGTGTGAAATATGTGATGAATTTCGTCCAGTTTGTAGGAAAAGTTTTGGAAATGTAATGAATTTCATCTGGTTAATTTCATTCGGTTAATTTGAATTTTGCTTTGTTTGCACGAATTTCGTCCGGTTAGTTCATATAGTTGCCCAAAGGTATGCGGGCAGCATCGGATGGCATCCATAAGTGTCCTCGAACAGATGCCGGTGTAAATTTGTGGGACAGCGCTGGAGATGCCCTAACTATCATGCTATAATCGCTAACAATCCTCCATTATTTGGCAGGGAACAGTTATCCCTCGATCAAAATCAGATCAGCGGTGTTTCGCACTCGTCCCGCGTAAGAGTGTAAACTCTTGCTTACATAAAAATGGAGCAAGTGGACGGCACTGTAGCACGTCATATCACTCGAACTAGCCCGCCTAAAGAGTGGGAAAGCACTGCCCTCGTCATTTTGTTCTGGATTTCTATCGATCGATCGCGCGAAAATGTTACGCTTCGCAAGTTCTAAAGGAAAAGGCGGCACACTTACAACTCATACGCGTCGCAACCCCGACAGTCCGGCTCGCACGCCGCTCACCAGAGGGGACACGCGTTCTCTTGCAATTCCACTGACATGTGGGACCGTAATTGAATAAACTGTCAATAGCCGAAATCTAATCGCTCGGCGGGCGTCGGCTGAGAAGAGAGAAACGGGGGAGGGAGAAGAGATCGCTCGCCCGCCGCGCATGGACTCCAAGAAATATATGGTGATAATGTGAGGTGGGCCATGCTGGAGTCCGGACCGCTTCGGGAGCCCGCTCTCACCGCCCTGGCCCCTCAAGACGCCAGCTACCCGCTGCATGCATAGCAAGTAGTCCCCGCTTATGTTGAGAAGAGAGAGGCATTGACAAAGTCAAGGAGTAACAGTGGAGACAATACCTTTCATCAAAACTAAACAATGAATACTCATTGCTTGTCCTCTATATCGGAAAGAATACTTTCATTCGCCGACATGTGGGACGTCGACCATCCTGGTCCACCTGCCATGCACAAAATTATCCTGGTCTACCCCGGTCGTATCGCAGGACCAACCTTTCCCACTGTAAGTTGTTCGGATGAAGGAACCATCATGACTTCGTTGAATTCTGCTTCTTCAAGAAAACTTACTATACCCGCAATACTGCTACCACACGCAAAGACTGGACGACACTGTACCACATCATATCACTGAAATCCACTAGGCCAAACTAGCCCGCCTAGGTCATCTATTTTGGAATGGAGGGAGTACGTCTCTGCACTGCTATGATTTTGTGTTGCACGTTCTCTATACTTTTGCTACGATTTTCCTACCCTATGAACCAAATGAGGCCTGAATGTATGTCGACTATTGTCTGATCGATCGCTAAGCTACAATTTTAGGACCTACGGCTATTGGTCAATCGACGAGGGATAAGTATAAGCATACCACGAGCTCAGCAGCCCCAACGTTTCTCTTCGGTGAGTGTTTTGCAAGTACTATAGCTCGCACAGTAGCTATCCTACTAACACCAAGAATCATCAAACAAGCCCTGCTGATATGATAAATAGTTCAAACTTACATCTAAGAATGCCATATATTACATCAAAAGCTGGTGAGGATACATCTATTTCCATAACTCGGAGAGGGTTCGCATGATTCATCGCATGATTCACTATCAAACAAAAGTAGCAAGATCCGCCCGCGCAAGACAGTGCACTAGCCCTAAGATGGTTTGATAACACGCATCATTCTGGTAATTAAACACATGGCAATGCAAACTACCTTGAAGGATTAGCGCGACCAACTATTTCTTGTCATCGATCTCTCGGGCAATGACCACAGCACGGACAGTGGCATGGGAATCGATTTTCTGGGGCGATGTCAACAGGACTGACAGCAACATCGGAATCGATATCTGGGACGATGTCCACAAGATGGACAGCGGCATCGGAATCGATCTCCGGGGCGATGCCAACAGGACGGGCCACGACCTCGTAATCATCAAGGACAACCACTGGCACCTACACAACCCTAACATATTAGCAAGCACATTGCAAATAATAAAAAACCACAACTATGGTAATAAGCCATTATTTTTTACCTTGTGGAGCTCACCGGGGGATCTCATCCCTCCGGGGGCCATCTCCTCGTCCTCGATGGGGGCCATCACCTTGCCAGGGGAATACTGCTTCTCAACGGCGACTATCTCCTGAAGCTCAGTCTTGAGCCTCACATAGGTGGCAATCAGAGTTCCTGGGGTAGGCACGGTGGGGCCCTTGCTGTTCTTCCAACTTTCTTTGAGGAGTTCGTCCGCCAACGTCCTCAACTCTTTGGCCAGTGCTTGTTTCTTGGAGTTCTTCGTCTCCATGGGTTGGCCCGCCAACATGGTTAACTCGTTGGTCGGTGCTCGCTTCCTGGAGATCGCTGTCTCCAGTGGGTTGTCCGCCGGCAACTCTTTGCCTAGTGCTCCAGGATCCATCAATGAACTGACAAACAAAAAGCAACCGAAAGGAAACCATAATCGCAATGAAAACGGGAAAAGAATAGGATGTGAGAATTGGTCGGTGCTCCGCAAAAAGAAGATTATTGGAATGAAAATATAGTAGCATAACTGATTTACCCACCTTTCCTTCATCGGTACAGAAGAAAAATGGCAGAAGTAAGTAACCTGGAGTGAGGTTTTCTTCAAGAAAGGGAAGAAAGGGCTTGAACGAGCGTTCCAATGAAATGATGGTTGCTTCGTCTAGTCCAACTTGGAGGCCACCTTACCACTGCTGGTAAAGGTGTGGGTTTTGTGATATGACGGGTCATGACGGCCACACCGGGGTGACAGGTGAGTCTCAACTGTAGCACCTCGCTGTGATTTGGTGGATGGCACGTGGGCCCGGATGCTTTGAAATGCCCCGCATGTAGATAGAACGGCTAGTCATATAGGAGTGCTAAATATTGTGCACCGCGACCAAGGCGGAGAGGAAAACGAGAGAACTACGTAATAAATGCATGAGTTTAATTAGGGTAGTTTTGTAAAGTATAAGATACATTCCTCCAATCGCAAAATGCCTTGGTTCATGAGATTTGAGATTTGAGCCCTATAAACCGGAAGGGAGGGGGTACTGCACACGGTGTAGTCTAGTCACTTGTTGAAATCTCTAGAAAGGCAAATACTCCTTTCCGGTTTACATGTCTATACTACTCCCTCGTCTAGGTGTGTAAGTCATCTTACAAAAACCAAATAGTCCCAAAACACTTAGGCGTGGTGCATTAACTTCTACCTTGTTTCTTGTTTCTTGACATATCAACCAATAAGAGATGAGAGGTGTGCATGCTTTTATTGACTTCCAATGGCTAGTTCATTGCATGGAATGCTATTAATTAGCAAATAAACATTGGTGACCCCAGGAGGAAATGGTGCTAAGCGCATGGACCTATGCAGAATGAGTATCAACCAATGGATAATGGAGTTTAATTGTTAAACAATAGCAATTTTGTCTTATGCAAGAGCCTAGCTAGTACTCCAAGGAACCGCACCACGCGGGCGTTCACAACTGCCACGTTCGGTTTGCGCTTGGCTCTTCGCCTATTCGAGAAGACGAACAATGATGTTACTCCTACTTCTACAGTATCGAATCCACTGCTGCATGTCCGTCGACCTCGTGCGAGAGGGATAGCGTGTAGCGAAAGCTTCTACTTACTGCTCCTGCCTTTGCGTCTATGACAGGTGGGCCCAACAGGTGGTTGGCCCTCCTGTCATGCAGCCAAAGGAAGGTGCAGTTAAGGCACCGGAGCTCAGTCCGCGAGGGAGAGGGCATTGTAGTAATCAAATTTCTCGGTCTTGTATGAGTTGACGCGACACATCAAAGCACTGCACTCGATAAAAGTCTTTTTATACATTTCAAATGGGCTTCTTCGTATGTAGGAGTAGACATATTCTGCTTCGTATGTAGTCACTTGTTGCAATCTCTAAATAGACTTATATTTGGAAACGGAGGGAGTACAACGCATGCATGCATGTCGTGACTTTCCTTTTGATACTTGCATGTGTTGATTTGATACACCTTGCCAAATTTTGACTATAAATTTAACTAACCAAATTTTCATGCATGTCACAAAAAATTACGGGGTTGTTTGGATTGTGACTGTGTTTGTCTTATGTTGCCACATTATTTTTCCCACACTTGCCACACTTGCCTAACCTGAGTTGCTCAAATTGTTAGACACACTTTGGCTTGCCTAAGGGAATCTTGCCACAATTTTTGTGTCTATGACATGTGGGGTTCACTGCTAATAAAAAAATTCTTGTCTTAGGTGTGGCTAATAAAAAAGACTTATATTTAGGAACGGAGGGAGTAGAAAATATAAATAATAATGCATGTTGGGGCAACCCACGTTTCCGCTAATTTTAGTCGTGGGCTTGTTCACAATTTTTACGAGGGGGTGGTTGTTCATTTAATGGAGGGACTTGTAGTACCAGACTTGAACGATACAAAGTGCGACCTGGCACACCATAACACCACTTGGAACAAGCTGGTAGCTATCTCAAAAAACAATCAACAACTAAAAAAACCACGACCTGGCATGTAGTAGTACACAATTTTAAACGATTGTTTTGATGGAGTGAAAAAGGAAAACTACCCCACTACTTATATATAGGCCAGAGCCTCCGCGCTTGCTTGCTAGGGTTTCTCTATTCACAAACTCTCATCCTCTCCAGATCTAAACAAGATAGGGGTAGTAGCATTGTCTTTCTCCCTTCAAAAAACACTGGCTTTCTATCCTCACCACTGGTTACACATCCGGACGTATCCCCCTCCTCCGGTGAAGGGGAGGAGGGGTAGCGTTTATGCCGTCATCGACAGCGAGGGAGGAGACCCACTGCCGGCCGCACTATTATCTCTGGCCGAGCGCCGGTGCGGGAGGTCCTCCGATCCCTTCGTTGTTGCCTGTGGGCGGATCCGGCCTCCCGCCGCCCACCTATCCACATCTCGATGACCTTAAGGTATATCTTCGTTTGAAACTACCTTAGCTCTACTTCCCCAGCTCGCTACGTCGCTGCATGTGCATCATTTTCTACCTCTTAGCCCCTCTCGATCGGATGGTCCAACGTCACCTATTTTTTTTCTATTGTTAGAGGTAAAGCTACTTCATGGAGTCGAATCTTGTACTCCCTCCGTCCAAAAATACTTGTCATTGAAATGGATGTATCTAGATGTATTTTAGTTCTAGACACATCCGTTTTGATGACAAGTAATTCCGAATGGAGGGAGTACTTGGTTCAAACAAGAAATAAAGTGGGGGTGGGGGAATTTAGTATGTACATCGGACTTGGTACAAACAGGAGAAAGGGGGTGAAAGTAGTATAGACTGGTCATCCAACCAGTCTCTTGGTCAAAAAGGGAAATATAGGGGTAACGTTGTACATAGTGGTATGACCAGGACTAGATTTGCTATCCACACATAGGAGTAGGTGGCTAGAGTGAATGAAAATGGGACCAACCCAGATATGTTTCTTGGATGTTTGTTTCTCGGAGCAACAAACTATGAATCACCACTTTGTGCCCCTGTTTACGTACATGGTGCTATACTGCTGGTGCACCCACTATCCCATGCCCTTATACCAAATATTTAGGCTCCGGTCGGAATAAAGGGGCAGAAAACATAGGTCTTGATGAAAATAGAGGAATAGGAAAGGAATGTAGGTATAAAACTATGGAACAGCAAACCGGAGGAAACTCTCTAGAGAATGTGTTCGGATGGACTACAAAATGTACATATTTGTTTTTTAGAGTAGCATGCTTGGCAGTATGAGATGCTATTTTTTTATTCAGTTGCATAGTGACTACTCTTGTCGTCTCCTCACATACCACACATAGGTTGATTCTTTTATTCCGGCAAACACAGCACATCAACCTATCTAACGCATGACGGCGAGCGCCTGCCTCGGGCTTCCGCCCAAAAAATGAGCAGCACGTGGATGTTTCTAATCCGATGGAATCAGTACTACCAGACCAACTTTCCTATGAAACACTATTCACCTTTCCCGTGTTCCGAACGGTTGTAAGGGAAAGAATACACTATTCACTTAAGTACCACTAATTTATTACTGCCTAATTTTCCTGTTGGAATTAAACAAATCTTTAGTAGGACCCTATGCTGATTCATGTACGTGTGAATGTTTGTCTATGGAGGTGAATCATGTGGTGGAGCAGGGAGGGAATATTATTAGTGTCATGACGTAATAGTGCTATTGTTTTGCATGTCAATTTATTGCCATTGGTTCAATGAGGCAATGTTTTGCGTATTGTCCATCATGAATTTGATGCTACTGTTTGAGTAATATGCTTATGTCTTCCTATCCTTTCTCACTAAGATAATGAAGGTTTCACCTTGTTCCTGCTTGTGCAAACAGGGATTATGGTGTGCCAATCATACATTTTAGTGGAACTACACAAGAAAATACAATGAACTGTATCCCAGCCAGTGCTTTAACTCTGCTGGAAGTTCTTGATAATCTTTCGATATAATCTCAGCACTAGTAAACAAGAGTGATTTCAACCATACATTTGAAGTGCACAAAAAGATATACTATTGTGTGATTCCAGTGAGTGCTTTATCATCTCTTATGGGACTACATGAATAAGCTTTTTTCTCAGTTGGTACAGGCCTAAGGCCTTCATCCATATTATTTTGATGTCATCTCTATTTGTATCATGCTACTGTCATGAGAAACTCCTTTATCTTTGCACTTTTAAGTTTTGCAACCTATGATAAATGGCAATGCTTTGAGTGTTGAGTTGAGCTAATTGGCATTAATTAAATAAACTAATACCTCTCTTTAAGCAAGACTACTATGTTGCTAACTTTACCCATTAAGATAATGAGGGTGCTTCTATTTGTTAGTGTATGTTTCATCTACTAGTCCCACTATTACAGTAATCTCACTCTCTCAATATATGTGCCAACAGGGATGCTCGATTTTGGTGGAACTGCACAAAAACTTTGGGTGCTTCATTGCCTCGACAGCTTCCGTCCTTTCCTGTCAGTCGCTGATCTCCACTTGCTTTCTTCCTTTGCTGTCAGTCGCTTGGCTTATCTCGGCTTCCAGTCAAAGGAAACAGTAATTGATATGCTACCTCACACAGGTTGGTACTGGTCTTTATCCTGATTATTGTGTCTTTCATATGTATTGGTAATTTGGTATTGCGCTACTGTTTGCCGATTTCATAAAGGAGTAATTTGGAGCCTGAACTCGCAGGCAAATCATTACATCGGGTGATTTCAGTAGAACTGCACAAAATGATGAGATGGACATGTACTTATGCTGCTGCTATGTACTCCAAAGTTCACTCAGACAAGCATCGATGTTGACAAGAAGTGCCTATATTCATTCGGGTATCAACCGACGTCAACCAATTGTCAAACTCCAAGTATTAGGAGAGTGAACGCCAAAAATATTGCTTGGTGCATAGCCTAGAAAAACGCAGTCCACTCTTTGGTCCCAACTTGTGCCTTTTGGTTATCGGCACATATGGTAGTGAACTATATGGCATGGAGTCTAAAGATTCCAGACAAGTTGGTTGACGCCTATATTCATCTGGCACTTAATCAGTCTGCACGCGAAGGATGCTCCATTTCAGTTGAACTGCACAAAAAATTTGGGTGGTTCATTTTCTCAACCGCCTCCTTTCTCGTCTGCAATGTAGAATTTTGGCGAGATACAGGACCAAGATGAGCCAGTAAACTAGTTGGATGAAAGTAGTGGCCAAGTTGCTCAAACCTCCCTCGGCACGAGGCCACTATTTGAGGATAAACCTACAAGCAAAGTTCAGATTGTCTGTGCTGCCTCTTATGTACTCTAAAGTTTACTCGTACAAGAACTACTTTTAGCAAGAAGTACCTCCGATTGAACACCACTTACCAGTCTATACCCTAGGTAATTAAAGTTCGTCCATGGATCATATTGGCTGTGATCTCAATCATTTGGATGCATAAACATACTAAACATGTGTATATCTGAATCTTTTTGTGAATTATGTATGAGTATTGTCGTGTGATCTATCAATCATTTGGATGCATAGATATGCTGAGCTTGTGTATATATGAATCTTTTGAGTTGTTGATAGTGAATGTTGGCTATGAATATGAACGTGTCCTGTGAACCTGAGTTTGATATGAATGTTTACATTTTCTGTTGTATTTGTGTGTGAACTTGTTAGTATGCCTACTGTGGGGTATAAAACGCAGGTCTCTTATAAAAGTAATGTTGTGTCCAATTTATGTTTTCCCTTCTAACCACATTATATATATTTATATTATTACTATTATTGTATATTTTATAGAGACTTATATATACATTATAAAAACATCCCACGTGTTATTAACTTATAAAAGTAAATGTTTAACGGAAAATCCTGGTTGTTTTTGACTCACAGGCAAGGAAAATCCTGGTGATTGCGTACAAAAGCTTGCGAAGATTTTAAGGACCAATTTACTAATAACGTGCTCATTTTTATTTTGAGCAATAACTCGCTAATTTCTGAATTATATATATATGTATAATGTGCCTCTCTGGTTTATTCTTTGATATTAATTGCTCCTTCTAACATAACATTATATATATAACGAGCCCACCTAATACGTGTATTTCAAGGAAGTGCAAATGGGCTGGGATTTATTAGAAAATATAAATGGGCCTGATTGACGCGAAATTATTTGTTCACCTAGCCCAGCAAATGGACTGTACATTCTAGAAAACATGGGTTAAATATATGCCACATTTTTGCAGGCTGACATGTGGGCCAATAGGTCGAAGCCACGTAGGGCGTTGTCAACTTGGTCAACAAATGATTGTGTTATCCACAGCCATTGGATTTATATCCAATGGCCGGCATGCACCTTCAATCTCTCTTCTTCTTCCTCTAGCGTTGCCAGGACCGCCTGGTCCGGTCTCCGGCGGCTAGCGGCTCTGCTTAGCACGCATCGCTGCGACGTGCTACCCCACCGCCGGCCAGGCTATCCCTCCACCCCTCGACACCTCCTGTTATTCTACATAGACTACAGCCCCACGCCGCAACAGAACCAGTTATAACCCTTCTCCTCCTCTCAATCCGCGACTCCACTGCCGCATTTTCCCATCTCCGAGTCATTCCCGTCCGGGGCCTCACTGTGTTCGGTGCGGCATGGTTAACAAACGAGAGTCATCAGAAGAGGACTGTACGTGGAGAGCCTGACGGCTGGGACCCACGAGGTCCATGGTCGCATGCAAGGAAAGTTCCTCCTTATTAAGCTGGAAAAAAAATGTTTCCTCCACCTGACAGCTGGGACCCACCGGCTGTATCTTCGCACGGAAGGAAGTGCCTCCTTGTTTTGTGAAAAAAATTATTCATCCCGTTGATAGCTGGGACCCATCAGATTTGGTGACTGACTTGTGGGCCTACTAAGCGGACGTGTACGCACGGCTTTTTCAACTTAATCAATAAATGATTCTAGTAGCTGGACCGTTGGATGTTAATCCAACAGCCGTGCTCCTTCTTCAACCTCTGTTCTTGCTCCTGTCTCCCGTGGGCGGCACTGCGGCTATGCTGCAGTGCACCCGAACCAGTGAAGTTTCCCACTCCTCTCCATCTGCGACTCCACTGCCCCGTCTTCCCCATCTCCAGGTCGTTCCAGTCTGGGTGCGCTCGGCACGGTGCGCTCGGAAGATGACTGTATGTGAGAGGCTGACAGTGGGGACGCACCACGCTCATGGACGCATGCATGCAATGGAACGCGGCGAGATCAACGTGGTCAAGGAACGACTTCCATCGGAAGTATACTGTACGTGGAGAGCCTCAACTGGGTCCACGGCCGCAACAAGTAAGTGCCTCCTTATTACGCGGAAAATAATGATTCCTCCAACTGACAGCAGGGACCCACTAGACGGGCCACCGTATGTTGCAAAAAAAACGTCTGCCCCCTGACTGCTGGGACCCACCTGACGGACCACCGTATTTCGTGAAAAAATGTTCCCCCCGTTGTCAGCTCGGACCCACCGGAAGTGCCTCCTTATTACGCACAAAAAAATGAATACTCCCCCTGCTAGCTGGGACCCACCTTGGTGGGAGGCTGACTTGTGGGCCTACTAAGTTGACGGGGATGAAGGGCTTTGTCAACTTAGTCAATATGAACGATTCTAGCTCCAGTAACCGTACGATGTCCATCCAACGGCCGTAGTGCTTCTTCAACCTCTGGTCTTCTTGCTCCAGCCGCCCAAACCAGCGCCGGTCATGCCTCATGCTCATGCCTCCGGTGGCCGGCTGTGATACCGCGGAGGCCTCACCGCCCCCTACTATTCCCACCGCTGGCCAGGCCCTGCGACGACAGCAGCCTCAGACCGCAGCCGAACCAGTGAACCCTCGTACTCCTCTCTCCGTGGGCTTCCACTGCCGCGTCTTCCCCGGCTCTGCGTCGTCCCCTTCCTAGGCCTCGCCGTCGTCCACTGCCGTGGTGCTCTCCGCGCGGCGTGGTCAACGTGGTCAAGGAAAGACTTCCATTGGAAGAGTATTGTACATGGAGAGGCTGACAGCTGGGTCCACGGCCACAGCCCAGGTTTTTTGCGATTTGCCAAGTAAGTCGCTTTGTCAGGCCTGTTGGGCTGCAAATCTTTCATGACGAGGAGAGCTTTCATTCGGCTAGCCGAGAAAATGGCCCATCAGTAATGAGAAATGGGATGTACATTTTTAAAACACATCAAACCGGCAATTAGTTTCAAATATCTTTTTTTCATTTCGAGATTTTAAATTTCATTAATTTTTATGCGTGGAGAATTTGTTAGATTTTATATTGATATACATTTATTTTTAAAATCAGTCTGAATGTGAGTCAAAATTTCGGGATTAAAAACATTTCGGACCGCACCGAAATATGCAAAATTTCGTATAATTTTTTAACCGTGGCCACAATATGGGCTGTAATGCTAACAAAAAGAATATGGGCTCCAAAAAAAAACCTTAAGAATTAGCAAATGGGCTATAAATTATTAGAAATAATGGCAGATGGGCTGTATGCTGTTTTCTACAGATTTAGGCTTTCCTAAAAAGAAGGTTGACGCACAAGCAGTGACTGTTGGATGGCCATCCAACGGCCGTCGTGCTTCTTCAATCTCTGCTCTTCCTGCTCCAGCCGCTCAAACAAGCGCCGGTAGGACTGCCTGCTCCCTCCTCCCCGCGGTCGGCTCTGCTACCACGCAAGCCTCACCACCCCACCATACTCCCATTGCTGGCCTAGCCATCCCTCTACTCACCCACACCTACTGTTATTCTCCAGCGACGGTAGACGAACAGTAAACCCTCGTACAGTCGTACTGCCATCCGCATGGGAAACAACTGCCGAGTCTTCCCTGCCTCCGTGTCGTTCCCTTCCTAGGCCTCGCCGTCGTCCACCGCCCTGGTGCTCTTGGCGCGGCCCGATCAACATGGTCAACGACTGACATGCATCTGAAGTGGACAGTACGTGGAGAGGCTGACAGCTGGGTCCACGGCCACACGCAAGGAAATGCCTCCTTATTACATGCAAAATAATGATTCCTCCACCTGACATCAGGGGCCCACCGAAAGGGCCTCTATATTTCACGAAAAAACATTACCGCCGCTGACAGCTTAGACCCACCAGCTATATCTTCGCACGCAAGGAAGTGCCTCCTTATTACACAAAAAAAATGAATACTCCGCCTGTTAGCTGGGACCCAGTATAGTGGCAAGCTGACTTGTGGGCCTACTAAGTTGACGGGGACGGAGGGATTTGTCAACTTCGTCAATATGCATGATTCTAGCTCCAGTGACCGTACGATGTCCATCCAATGGCCGTAGTTCTTCTTTAACCTCTGGTCTTCTTGCTCCAGCACCAAACCAGCGCCGGTCATGCCTCGTGCTCCTGCCTCCCATGGCCGGCTGCGATGCGGCGGAGGCCTCACCACCCCCTACTACTCCCACCGCTGGCCAGGCCATCCCTCTACTCACCCACACCCCCTGTTATTCTGCAGCGACGACAGCCTCACACCGCAGTGAACCAGTGAACCCTCGTACTCCTCTACGCGTGGGCATCCACTGTCGCGTGTTCCCCGGCTCCATGTCGTCCCCTTCCTAGGCCTCGCCGTCATCCACCGCCCTGGTGCTCTCGGCGCGGCGTGGTCAACATGGTCAAGGAACGGCTTCCATCGAACGTGGACTGTACGTGGAGAGGCTGACACTTGGTCCACGGTCGCAGCAAGGAAGTGCCTCCTTATTACGTGCAAAATAATTATTCCTCCACCTGACAGCTAGGACCCACCGGACGGGCCATCGTATTTTGCAAAAAAATGATTCGCCCCCCTAACTTCTGGGACCCACCAGCTACATCTTCGCACGCAAGGAAGTGCGTCCGGGCAAAAAAAACGATTCGCCCCCGTGACTGTTGGGACCCACCAGCTACATCTTCGCATGCAAGGAAGTGCGTCCGGGCGAAAAAACGATTCGCCCCCTGACTGCTGGGAGGCACCAGCTACATCTTCGCATGCAAGGAAGTGCCAGACAGTCGGGACCCACCTGGTCGAAGCATACGTAGTGTTTTTATTCTGGTCGCGAACGTGTACGTACATATATACTGCTCGATGTAGAGCCGTGCACGTGTCGTAGTAGAGGCGCGCACGTATTGTAGTAGAGGCGCGCACGTAGCATGTACACGTACATACAGCGGCCAGGGTGCAAGAAAGAAAATACGGCCACGTATGTGTACGTACGGCCAGGGCTCGTGTACATGGCTGGGTCGGAACGGAGAAACAACGTCGTCGTCGTGTTCACCGGGAGGCAACGGAATGCGTCTTTTTCATCGGGAGGCAACGGAACACGTGGGAGTCAACCGGCTGGGTCAGAACAGAATGCGTGGTCGTGTTCATCGGGAGGGCTTGGATGGAACAGGCGATGGAAACGAGGCCTGGCGTACCGCACAATAGAGGAAACGGACCTCCTACTTTTGGAACAGGGTCCTGTTGATCGGGAGGTGTGTGGCGTACCGCAAAACGGAGGGAACGGACCTCCTACGGTCGAAACGGGGGTCCTGTTGATTGGGAGGGGTGTGTCGTACCGCAAAACGGACGAAATGGACCTCCTACGGTCGAAACAGGGGTCCTGTTGATTGGGAGGAGTGTGGCGTATCGCAAAATGGACGAAACGGACCTCCTACAGTCGAAACGGGGGTCCTGTTCATCGGGAGGGGTGTGGCATACCGCAAAACGGGACTCCACGGGATACTGTTCATCTCCACCATCGACCTCCTCCAGCCTCCATGGGCTACCGTCGACCTCCTCCAGCCTCCACGGGCTCCTGTTCATCCAGCCTCCACCGCGCGCTACTCCACCAGCTACTGTTCAACCACCCCTCCACGGGCACCCCTCCACCGTCTACTGTTCATCTAGCCCTCCACACCACGGGGTCCTGTTCAACCACCCCTCCACGGCCACCCCTCCACCGTCTACTGTTCATCCAGCCCTCCATACCATGGTGTCTTGTTCATCCAGAGGCAACTCCACCGGTCACTGTTCATCCAACCCCCCTGCAACGCTCACTGTTCATCCAATCGATCGGCTTCAGCTAGCAGCAGTAGCGAAGGAATCGCTCGATCGGGTTCAGTTAACAGCCATCGGGATCGCTCGGGTTCAGTAACGCGTAGCCTGCAGTGCAATGGCTCGGGTTCAGTTAGAGCGCAATGCCTCGCTCGGGTTCAGTTAGAGCCAATGCCTCGCACACACGCGCGTACGTGTACGAGAGAAATGCGCATCGCTCGACGCCCGACCTCCCACCGTAATCGGCAACTCCCCAAAATTTTCTTCCCCCTCGCTTCTACCACGGTTTTTTCCGTCATGGACGGCCCAAAGAATGTCATGCAGCTGCGTCTCCGGCCCGCCCAGGACGAAAAGCCCATTTTCTATCATGATTTTTTGTCATAGAAGTAGGAGCCCACCACATCTATGATGATACCGGTTTTTTTCACAATTATCGTCATAGAAGTGTCATATGTATGACAGAAAAAAAATTCGTTCGGCCCAAAATGTCATGGATGTGTCTTTTTTTTGTAGTGTCCCTGACTGTTAGGCTGGATGGTAATACGAGGCAAAGTTTTACCCAAGTCTGGGCCCTTGCAATTGAGGAAAAAGCCTACTCCTAGTACTGTATATTTGTGATAGGGGTGTGTAAAAGTACACGTGAATACCATGCATTGTGTGGTATACAATCGATTAACTAGCCCCTAGTCTTATATAACATACTCAGGGCCTATGGTTACAAATCATATATATAGTCGACTTATCATCAATGGGGATAGAGTCCTCCACGAATCTGGTAGCATCGTCTCATGCGCCAAGTCCTCCATGGGCTTCGTATAATTTGTCTCGGTCCAACCAATGTGGCGCAGGATGGAACCAACCCATGAGTCCTCACGTCGACCCACCACAACTAGAAATGATGTGCCCACCACACCCCACACAATCGGCCACTAAGAAAATAAAGCATATACAATATTACAAAGTTATACGGAGTACATGAAAGTTAATTGCATGGTGCATCCAATAATATTTGTTCCGCATTGTGAATTTTTATACCTTCTCCTAAAATATTAGTCACGGGAAAGAGAAACGAAGGGCATATCTCTCCTTGTCTCCACTGCACACCCCCTCTCTCTACACCACTTTCACGTACGCATGCAAACTATCTCTCGGCCCTCTAAAAGTATGCCTCTGACACATTCATGCATGACGGTCACTATATTTCAAGCGAAAGCACTATACGATCACTGGACTTCAGAATATGCTCATTACGGTCACCATATACATTCCTGTGGTCATCATACGATATCTAGCTCACAATACGTCTCTATATTTTGTTGATGACACTGACGATAATTGTATTTGATGTGTGCTCCGTATTTTGTTGACGACCCTTACGGTCATTTTATTTGAAGCGAAACCACGATATGGTCATTGGACTTCAGAATAAGCTCATTATGGTCACCATATACATTTTATGGTGCTAACCAACCTGTGGTTGGATGCTTAGGAGGACAGTGGTATCCCCAGCCACCAGGGTTAAAGTCCTGGTGCTCGCATTTATCCTGGATTAACTTCAGTATTTCCGACGACATGCGTTCGATGGGAGGAGATGCTCCCCTCGACTATGAGACGCCTATGGTTACTTTGTAAAATCTCAAGATGATATGCTGGCTCACTCTCTCGAATGTGCTATAGGGGTAGGGTGTGTGTGTGTGGGCTTATAGCGGTGAGTGTTTGCACATATATATGAGCGCTTGCATCTTTACTGTGTTAAAAAATACATGTCGTGATTATACCGCCACTGGCTCACCGTACAACTCCATAATTTTTTGATTGCACGGTCAATTAGCCAGTCAAACGTTCCATATGGCTCAACTATTGTTGCACCATCAGGGCACGTGACCATGGGGCCCAGCTGTTAGCATGTATATGAAAGAAAGAAATGGTAGCTTGCGTCTATACTGTGTTAATAAAATACTCCCTCTGTTCCTGAATACGAGTCTTTGTAGAGATTTCACTATGGGCTATATACAGAGCAACATGAGTGAATCTACACTTTAAAGTGCATCTGCATACATCTATATGTGGTTCATAGTGGGATCTCTATAAAGACTTATATTTAGGAACATAGGGAGTACATTTATGGTGATCATATGGTCACTATCTCACCATATAGCTCCGTAATTTGTTGATGACACGATCAATTGACCAGTCAAATGGTCCACATTCACCAGCGCATTATCATAGGGTCCACTTGTCAGCTTTTATATGAAAGACAGAAATGCTAATAAATTAGTGGTCGATGGGCATTCGAGGTCATGGGACCTCTAGTTGGCAGCCCCCGCGCCCTACCACAACATACAAGGTTGCCTTGCGATAATATGCTAAGCCGGCCATTTTAATTGCACACACGCACGAGCCATTGTGGTGAATACAAACACATCACACATGCGCACAAACACGCCCGCATGCATGCATGCAGTACTCACACGTACACATGCACACACACAACACTCGCACGAACACACGCACGCAACAACACTGACACGTACACATGAAAGCGTGAACACACGCACGCAGGCACCCATGCATGCAACACTAAAACGTACACATGCACGCACGCAACACTCGCATGCCTGCATGCACACAACACATGACGCAAGACACACACTCAACCTATACGTGCATGCACCCTTTGTTAAGGACATGAATTGTTACGGGTATTAATTAATTTTATCTGTGATAAGCAATACATTGATGTTTGCAGCGGTCTTTATGAATCACAACGTATCGAACGGGCTATCACCGTATATATGAAAACTTTAAAATTCTCTTACATTATATAGAAGGCTTATCAACCTACATGAATTAGATGATGTCACACTGAATGAACAATCATCGGTTTATGAAATGCCTGCTTCTCACCGCCCTGGCCCACCAAAATCTCTTTTGCCATGCGCTGCCTGCATTGGGTCACTGACATGCAGGCCAGGTACTCGACGAGCCCACACGTCAGTGGAAGAACAATGCGATGTCGTACATCAGAGTCGAGGGTGCCTTTCACTACACGCCCGGCTAAACACGCCTCCTTGATACATTCAAACGCCTCCATGAAACCCGTGTGGAAGCCGAGAAACCCACTCCCGCCACATGTCCGTTCATGATCGGGCCGACATTAAATGCAACACCGGCCGAGCTCCTTCCGCCCGCCATCTATTTAATCCCCTATTTAAATGAGGCCAGATGCCAGCCAAGAATCGCACACCTCCACCACTATCCTATCGCCTTCACCATTTTCTCCACTCTTACAATGGCTTACGAAGAGTAGTTATCCGGCATTCAAGCCGGTTGGGTGGCCCGCCGAGGCCGCCGGATACGAGCTATGCAGCTCGCTGATCCACCTCCCTCCCCATGTCTTGCTGCCCCAAGCCGGCGCGTGGTTCAGCAACTCGCCACTCCATGCCAGCTCAGCAAGGAGCAACGAGCTGCTCCATGCCAGCATGGCGGGTAGCACGGGCGTCGTCAATGTTGTCCATGCCGCCGCCTGGTACCGTGACTCCCGTGTCTGTGACTGCGTCTCCTATGTCTGTGGCTGAGACTCCCATTGCTGCGGCGGCGCCATGCAAGAAGAGACAGAAGCCGGGTGCGCGGAGAGCGACGAGTCGGTGGCCAGCGCCTCCGCCTCCACCGCCATCATCGAGGAGAAGTAGAACATGGGAGGCCGACGCCGCTTGGG
Source organism: Triticum dicoccoides (assembly GCF_002162155.2). Lineage (NCBI taxonomy): Eukaryota > Viridiplantae > Streptophyta > Magnoliopsida > Poales > Poaceae > Triticum > Triticum dicoccoides. Next base: position 82,316,747 of record NC_041381.1, read on the forward strand.
ACCCATGAAGGACACCGCCTAGGCGACGCCGCCATACACAACATGTGTCTTGTCGGGTCCTTCTGTTGCGAGGACCTTCGTCGGTGCTGCATGGGCTCCACGGAAGCGGAGAAGCCCCCTCTCCATCTTCGGCATCAGCCAACGATCCTGATTTCACTCAGTTGAGTGGTGGGGAAGCGAGCCGTCCTTCTCGGTGAAGCATATACCTCCGGGGCTCCCGGCAGTCCGGTGATCGTGCTTCCGGACATGAGGAAGATAAAAGGATCTGCAGGCGACCATTTATGCTAGGTATTATTATACCTGTGCTATTCAAGAGTAACACTGCTTAGTTGATTTGAATTTAATGAAATTCGTCATGTTTATATGAAAATCCGATATTTTATATGAATTCCGTCATTTTTTATTTGAAGTATTGCCGGGTTTGCATGAATTTCGTCCGGTTGGTTGAGTTGCTGTTAGAATGTGTGCGACTACGGTTGGATGGCGTAATTTGCTGGTCGCCCGTCGGTCTGCGGCCGGATCAGGCGGTGAGGTGGGACAAAAGAGCACAGCTTGTGCGAGCTCGTCTCCAATGCGCGTGCTAGAGGATGCATGGGCACCCGAGCTCTACCTCGTTCATCGGTGGCAAAGGCATGGGTGGACAAAAGGGTCGCCACTTAATGACCAAGAACTTCTGCATGCATTGATGTGTTTTTTTCTTCATCCTTGCTTGCAGTGAATTAATACACCTTGAAATCTGAACATGTGATGATAAGTAGTAGAATTGAGCCTTATAAAACGAAAAAAATAAACTTATTGAGATGAGCCATATAAACCATAAAGGAGGGAGTACTACTTTTGATGTGTGATGTCAACTCGCAGAACGAGGAGAAGCTTACTTAGTACGCCCTATGCCCCGCCCACGAGTGCGGTGGCTCTTAGAGTCTTAGGACGAGGAGAAGCTTTCTTACTACTCCTACGCCCGCTCCCTCACCCATGCGCGCGGTGGCTAGCAGGACGAGGAGAACTTTTTACTACTCCCTCCGTTAGACATATACTCCTCGTCCCTACATTGGTTAGAGAGATTATCATATTATTTGAAATATTTGTCTTTTAGTACTCCCTTTGTTCACTTTTATAAGGCTTTGTAGATGTTTCAGACATTGTGCAAAACGGTTCAATTTCACTTGTCTGAAATGACTTATAAAAGTGAACAGAGGGAGTAGTAGGAGAAGTACAATGGTAGGATTAGTACTACAACAATTTCCTTGGAGTCCATGCTACAACAAGCTACCCTAAGCTTTGTTACTACTCCCTCCTTTCCGGTTTATAAGGCTCAATTTCAAAATCTCTCCAACCAAGGTAGACGGTGAGTGGTGAAATTAATTTCATAGTCTGCACAAGTACTTAATTAGTACGCTCCTTTTTCTCAAAAAGTTATGTTTACCGATGCATTAATTATTATGAATGCATGCATGACCCACTAATTTTCCATGAACTTCTACATGCATTGGTGAGTTTTGTTGGAAATATGCCCTAGAGGCAATAATAAATTAGTTATTATTACTATATTTCCTTGTTCATGATAATCGTTTATTATCCATGCTATAATTGTATTGATAGGAAACTCAGATACATGTGTGGATACATAGACAACACCATGTCCCTAGTAAGCCTCTAATTGACTAGCTCGTTGACCAATAGATGGTTATTGTTTCCTGACCATGGACATTGGACGTCGTTGATAATGGGGTCACATCATTAGGAGAATGATGTGATGGACAAGACCCAATCCTAAGCCTAGCACAAAGATCGTAGTTCGTATGCTAAAGCTTTTCTAATGTCAAGTATCATTTCCTTAGACCATGAGATTGTGCAACTCCCGGATATCGTAGGAATGCTTTGGGTGTACCAAACGTCACAACTTAACTGGGTGGCTATAAAGGTGCACTACAGGTATCTCCGAAAGTGTCTGTTGGGTTGGCACGAATCGAGACTGGGATTTGTCACTCCGGTAAACGGAGAGGTATCTCTGGGCCCACTCGGTAGGACATCATCATAATGTGCACAATGTGACCAAGGGGTTGATCACGGGATGATGTGTTACGGAACGAGTAAAGAGACTTGCCGGTAACGAGATTGAACAAGGTATCGGTATACCGACGATCGAATCTCGGGCAAGTACTATACCGCTAGACAAAGGGAATTATATACGGGATCGATTGAATCCTTGACATCGTGGTTCATCCGATGAGATCATCGTGGAACATGTGGGAGCCAACATGGGTATCCAGATCCCGCTGTTGGTTATTGGCGGGAGAACGTCTCGGTCATGTTTGCATGGTTCCCGAACCCGTAGGGTCTACACACTTAAGGTTCGGTGACGCTAGAGTTGTTATGGGAATTAGTGTGCAGTTACCGAATGTTGTTCGGAGTCCCGGATGAGATCCCGGACATCATGAGGAGTTCCGGAATGGTCCAGAGGTAAAGATTTATATATGGGAAGTCCTATTTTGGCCACCGGAAAATGTTCGGGATTTTTCGGTATTGTACCGGGAAGGTTCTAGAAGGTTCCGGAGTGGGGCCCACCTGCATGGGGGACCCACATGAACGTGGGTAGTGGGGGAAAGGCCCCACACCCCTGGTAAAGGTGCACCAAGATCCCCCCTTAGAAGGAATAAGATCATATCCCGAAGGGATAAGATCAACATCCCTAAAAAAGGGGATAACAATCGGTGGGGAAGGAAATGATGGGATTTCTTTCCTCCCACCTTTGCCAACGCCCCAATGTACTTGGAGGGAAAGAAACCAGCCCCCTCCACCCCTATATATAGTGGGGAGGCGCATGGGAGCTTCACCCTTGCCCCTGGCGCAGCCCTCTCCCTCCCCAACACCTCCTCCTCCTCCGTAGTGCTTGGCGAAGCTCTGCCGGAGAACTGCAAGCTCCACCACCACGCCGTCGTGCCGCCGGAGCTCTCCCTCAACTTCTCCTATCCCCTTACTGGATCAAGAAGGAGGAGACGTCCCCGGGCTATACGTGTGTTGAACCCGGAGGCGCCGTCCGTTCGGCGCTAGATCGGATCTTCCGCGATTTGAATCGCCGCGAGTACGACTCCATCAACCACATTCTTGTAACGCTTCCGCTTAGCGATCTTCAAGGGTATGAAGATGCACTCCCCTCTCTCTCGTTGCTAGTATCTCCATAGATTGTTCTTGGTGATGCGTAGAAAATTTTGAATTTGTGCTACATTCCCCAACAGTGGCATCATGAGCTAGGTCTATTGCGTAGATTCTTTGCACGAGTAGAACACAAAGTAGTTGTATGCATTGATGTTGTTCAATATGCTTACCGTTACTAGTCCAATCTTGATTCAGCGGCATCGTGGGATGAAGCGGCCCGGACCGACCTTACACGTACTCTTACGTGAGATAGGTTCCACCGATTGACATGCACTTGTTGCATAAGGTGGCTAGCGGGTGCCAGTCTCACCCACTTTAGTCGGATCGGATTCGATGAAAAGGGTCCTTATGAAGGGTAAATAGCAATTGGCATATCATGTTGTGGTTTTGCATAGGTAATAAATGTTCTTGCTAGAAACCCATAGCAGCCACGTAAAACATGCAAACAACAATTAGAGGACGTCTAACTTGTTTTTGCAGGGTATGCTATGTGATGTGATATGGCCAAGAAGAATGTGATGAATGATATGTGATGTATGAGATTGATCATGTTCTTGTAATAGGAATCACGACTTGCATGTCGATGAGTATGACAACCGGCAGGAGCCATAGGAGTTGTATTTATTTATTGTATGACCTGCGTGTCATTGAACAACGCCATGTAATTACTTTACTTTATTGCTAACCGGTAGCCATAGTAGTAGAAGTAATAAGTTGGCGAGACAACTTCATGGAGACACGATGATGGAGATCATGATGATGGAGATCATGGTGTCATGCCGGTGACGATGATGATCATGGAGCCCCGAAGATGGAGATCAAAAGGAGCAATATGATATTGCCCATATCATGTCACTTTTTGATTGCATGTGATGTTTATCATGTTTATGCATCTTATTTGCTAAGAACGACGGTAGTAAATAAGATGACCCCTCATTAAAATTTCAAGAAAGTGTTCCCCTTAACTGTGCACCGTTGCGAAAGTTCGTCGTTTCGAAGCACCACGTGATGATCGGGTGTGATAGATTCTTACGTTCACATACAACGGGTGTAAGCCAGATTTACACACGCGAAACACTTAGGTTGACTTGACGAGCCTAGCATGTACAGACATGGCCTCGGAACACAAGAGACCAAAAGGTCGAGCATGAGTCGTATAGTAGATACGATCAACATGAAGATGTTCACCGATGATGACTAGTACGTCTCACGTGATGATCGGACACGGCCTAGTTGACTCGGAGCATGTAATCACTTAGATGACTAGAGGGATGTCTATCTGAGTGGGAGTTCATAAGATGAACTTAATTATCCTGAACATAGTCAAAAGATCTTTGCAAATTATGTCATAAGCTCGCGCTTTAGTTCCACTGTTTAAATATGTTCCTAGAGAAAATATAGTTGAAAGTTGATAGTAGCGATTATGCGGACAGTAGAAAGCTTATGTCCTTAATGCACCGCTCAGTGTGTTGAACCCCAAATGTCGTTTATGGATGTTGCGAACATCAGACATACACATTTTGATAACTACATGATAGTTCAGTTAAACGGTTTAGAGTTGAGGCACCAAAGACATTTTCGAAACGTCATGGAACATATGAGATGTTTTCGAGGGCTGAAATTGGGATTTCAGGCTCGTGCCCACGTCAAGAGGTATAAGACCTCCGACAATTTTCTTAGCCTACAAACTAAGGGAGAAAAGCTCAATCATTAAGCTTGTGCTCAGATTGTCTGAGTGCAAAAATCACTTGAATTGAGTGGGAGTTGATCTTCCAGATGAGATAGTGATGTTTCTCCAAAGTCATTGCCACCAAGCTGCTAGAGCTTCGTGATGAACTATAACATATCAGGGATAGATATGATGATCCTTGAGGTATTCACGATGTTTGACACCGCGAAAGTAGAAATCAAGAAGGAGCATCAATTGTTAATGGTTGGTGAAACCACTAGTTTCAAGAAGGTCAAGCGCAAGAAGGGATAGTCATGAAACGACAAATCAGCTGCTGCTCCAGTGAAGAAACCCAAGGTTGAACCCAAACCCGAGACTAAGTGCTTCTGTGATAAGGGGAATAGTCAGTAGAGCGGAATTACCCTAGATACTTGGTAGATGAGAAGGCTGGCAAGGTCGATAGAAGTATATTGGATATACATTATGTTAATGTGTACCTTACTAGTACTCCTAGTAGCACTAGGGTATTAGATACCGGTTCGGTTGCTAAGTGTTAGTAACTCGAAATAAAAGAGCTACAGAATAAACGGAGACTAGCTAAAGGTGAGATGACGATATGTGTTGGAAGTATTTGCAAGTTTGATGTGATCAAACATCGCACGCTCCCTCTACCATCAAGATTAGTATTAAACCTGAATAATTGTCATTTGGTGTTTGCGTTGAGCATAGACATGATTGGATTATGTCTATCGCAATACAGTTATTCATTTAAGGAGAATAATGGTTACTCTATTTATTTGAATAATACCTTCAATGGTCTTGCACCTGAAACAAATGGTTTATTGAATCTCGATCGTAGTGATACACATTTTCATGCCAAAAGATATAAGATAGTAATGATAGTACCACTTACTTGTGGCACTGCCATGTAAGTCATATTGGTATAAAACACATGAAGAAGCTCCATGTTGATGGATCTTTGGACTCGCTCATTTTGAAAAGTTTGAGACATGCGAACCATGTCTATTGGTGTATACGCATGAAGAAACTCCATGCAGATGGATCGTTTGGACTCACTTGATTTTGAATCACTTGAGATATGCAAATCATACCACATGGGCAAGATGACTGAAAAGCCTCGGTTTCAGTAAGATGGAACAAGATAGCAACTTGTTGGAAGTAACACATTTTGATGTGTGCAGTCCAATGAGTGCTAAGGCATGCAGTGAATATCGTTATGTTCTTACTTCACAGATGATTCGAGTAGATGTTGAGTATATTTACTTGATGAAACAAAAGTCTGAATATTGAATGGTTCAAGTAATTTCAAAGTGAAGTTTAAGATCATCGTGAGAAGAGGATAAAATGTCTATGATATGATCATAGAGATGAGTATCTGAGTTACGAGATTTGGCACGCAATTAAGATATTGTGGAAATTGTTTCACAATTAATACCGCCTGGAACACCATAGTGTGATGGTGTGTCCGAACATCATAGTTGCACCCTATTGGATATGGTGCGTACCATGATGTCTCTTATCGAATTACCACTATCGTTCATGGGTTAGGCATTAGAGACAACCGCACTCACTTTAATGGGGCACCACATAATTCTGTTGAGATGACACCGTTTGAACTGTGGTTTGGAGAAACCTAAGTTGTCGTTTCTTAAAAGTTTGGGGCTGCGACGCTTATGTGAAAAAGTTTCAGGTTGATAAGCTCGAACCCAAAGCGGATAAAATGCATCTTCATAGGACACCCAAAACAGTTGGGTATACCTCCTAATTCAGATCCGAAAGCAATAGGGATTGTTTCTTGAACCGGGTCCTTTCTCGAGGAAAAGTTTGTCTCGAAAGAATTGAGTGTGAGGATGGTGGAGACTTAATGAGGTTATTGAACCATCACTTCAACCAGTGTGTAGCAGGGCACAAGAAGTTGTTCATGTGGCACCTACACCAATTGAAGTGGAAGCTGATGATAGTGATCATGATGCTTCAGATCAAGTCACTACCGGACGTCATAGGTAGACAAGGACGCGTACTACTTCAGAGTGGTACGCACTCCTGTCTTAGAGGTCATGTTGCTAGACAACAATGACACCTACGAGCTATGGAGAAGCGATGGTGGGCCCAAATTCCAACAAATGGTTAGAAGCCATGAAATCCGAGATAGGATCCATGTATCAGGACAAAGCATGGACTTTGGTGGACTTGCCCAATGATCGGCAAGCCTTTGAGAGAAATGGATCTTTAAGAAGAAGACGGACGTGGATGGTAATGTCACCATCTATGAAGCTCGACTTGTGGCGAAGAGTTTTTCACAAGTTCAAGGAGTTGACTACGATGATATTTTCTCATCCGTAGCGATGCTTAAAGTCCGTCGGAATCATGTTAGCATTAGCTGCATTTATGAAATCTGGCAGATGGATGTCAAAACGAGTTTCCTTACCAGTTTTCGTAAGGAAAGGTTGTATGTGATACAATCAGTAAGGTTTTGTCGATCCTAAGGATGCTAAGAGGTATGCTAGCTCCAGCGATCCTTCCATGGACTGGAGTAAGCATCTCGGAGTTGGAATATGCACTTTGATAAGATGATCAAAGATTTTTGGTTTATACAAAGTTTATGAGAAACTTGTATTTCCAAAGAAGTGAGTGGGAGCACTATAGAATTTCTGATAAGTATATGTTGTAAACATATTGTTGATCAGAAATGATGTAGAATTTCTAGAAAGCATATAGGGTTATTTGAAAAGTGTTTTTCAATGGAAAACCTGGATTAGGCTACTTGAACAATAAGCATCAAGATCTATAAGATAGATCAAAATGCTTAATAGTACTTTCAAATGAGCACATACCTTGACATGATCTTGAAGGTGTTCAAGATGGATCAGTCAAAGAAGGAGTTCTTGCCTGAGTTGTAAGGTATGATGTTAAGACTTAAAGCTCGACCACGGCAGAAGAAAGAGGAAGGACGAAGGTCGGCCCCTATGCTTTTGTCATAGGCTCTATACTGTATGCCATGCTGAGTACCGCACCTGATGTGTGCCTTGCCACATGTCTGGCAAGAGGGTACAAAGGTGATCAAGGAGTGGATCACCAGATGGCGGTCAAAATTATCCTTAGAGGAATAAGGATATGTTTCTCGGTTATGGAGGTGATAAAGAGTTCGACGTAAAGAGTTACGTCGATGCAAGCTTTAACACCTATCCGAATGACTCTGAGTAGCAAACCGGATACATATAGTGGAGCAACCATTTGGAAAAGCTCCAAGTGGAGCGTGGAAGCAGCATTTACAATATGACCTAGAGGTTTGCGAAGTACATACGGATCTGAATGTTGCAGACCCATTGACTAAAACCTCTCTTACAAGCAAAACATGATCAAACCCCAGAACTCATTGAGTCTTAATCACATGATGATGTGATCTAGTTTAGTGACACTAGTAAACTCTTGGGTGTTGGTCACATGACGATGTGACCTGTGAGTGTTAATCACATGGCGATGTGAACTAGATTATTGACACTAGTGCAAGTGGGAGACTATTGGAAATATGCCCTAGAGGCAATAATAAATTAGTTATTATTACTATATTTCCTTGTTCATGATAATCGTTTATTATCCATGCTATAATTGTATTGATAGGAAACTCAGATACATGTGTGGATACATAGACAACACCATGTCCCTAGTAAGCCTCTAATTGACTAGCTCGTTGATCAATAGATGGTTACGGTTTCCTGACCATGGACATTGGATGTCGTTGATAACTGGATCACATCATTAGGAGAATGATGTGATGGACAATACCCAATCCTAAGCCTAGCACAAAGATCGTAGTTCGTATACTAAAGTTTTTCTAATGTCAAGTATCATTTCCTCAGACCATGAGATTGTGCAACTCCCGGATATCATAGGAATGCTTTAGGTTTACCAAATGTCACAACGTAACTGGGTGGCTATAAAGGTGCACTACAGGTATCTCCAAAAGTGTCTATTGGGTTGGCACGAATCGAGACTGGGATTTGTCACTCCGGTAAACGGAGAGGTATCTCTGGGCCCACTCGGTAGGACATCATCATAATGTGCACAATGTGACCAAGGGGTTGATCACGGTATGATGTGTTACGGAATGAGTAAAGAGACTTGCCGGTAACGAGATTGAACAAGGTATCGAATCTCGGGCAAGTACTATACCGCTAGACAAAGGGAATTATATATGGGATCGATTGAATCCTTGACATCGTGGTTCATCCGATGAGATCATCGTGGAACATGTGGGAGCCAACATGGGTATCCAGATCCCGCTGTTGGTTATTGGCGGGAGAACGTCTCGGTCATGTCTGCATGGTTCCCGAACCCGTAGGGTCTACACACTTAAGGTTCGGTGACGCTAGAGTTGTTATGGGAATTAGTGTGCAGTTACCGAATGTTGTTCGGAGTCCCGGATGAGATCCCGGACGTCACGAGGAGTTCCGGAATGGTCCAGAGGTAAAGATTTATATATGGGAAGTCCTATTTTGGCCACCGGAAAATGTTCGGGATTTTTCGGTATTGTATCGGGAAGGTTCTAGAAGGTTCTGGAGTGGGGCCCACCTGCATGGGGGGACCCACATGAACGTGGGTAGTGCGGGCAAGGCCCCACACCCCTAGTCAAGGTGCACCAAGATCCCCCCTTAGAAGGAATAAGATCATATCCCGAAGGGATAAGATCAAGATCCCTAAAAAAGGGGGATAACAATCGGTCGGGAAGGAATTGATCGGATTTCTTTCCTCCCACCTTTGCCAACGCCCCAGTGGACTTGGAGGGCAAGAAACCAGCCCCCTCCACCCCTATATATAGTGGGGAGGCGCATGGGAGCTTCACCCTTGCCCCTGGCGCAGCCCTCTCCCTCCTCAACACCTCCTCCTCCTCCGTAGTGCTTGGCGAAGCTCTGCCGGAGAACTGCAAGCTCCACCACCACACCGTCGTGCCGCCGGAGCTCTCCCTCAACTTCTCGTCTCCCCTTGCTGGATCAAGAAGGAGGAGACTTCCCCTGGCTGTACGTGTGTTGAACACGGAGGCGCCGTCCGTTCGGCGCTAGATCGGATCTTCCGCGATTTGAATCGCCGCGAGTACGACTCCATCAACCACGTTCTTGTAACGCTTCCGCTTAGCGATCTTCAAGGGTATGAAGATGCACTCCCCTCTCTCTCGTTGCTAGTATCTCCATAGATTGATCTTAGTGATGCGTAGAAAATTTTGAATTTCTGCTACGTTCCCCAACAAGTTTTCTCATGATACTGCTTGCATCGGGTGATTTAATGCACCTCGAAATCCAAACATGTGATCGTAAGTACTAGTAGAATTGAGACTTATAAAACAGAAAATGATTTTTTCCGGAAAGGAGGGAGTAATAAGTAGTACTACCTCCATAGTGGGTACGTACTCCGTAAAATTGGATTTTCCCATAACTAAGTGTAACATCCTGGTTTTTGGCCTTTTCTTTTTCATTTTGCCCTGATTTTCTTTTTGGAGTGGATCTGTGGACTTAAAACCTGGGAGATCATCATTTCTTATTCTCCCAAGTGGTTCATCATGCTCAAACTCATTCCAAGATCATGCCATGTCCACCCTAGCCATCCTCCCAAATTCTTTTTCTTGGGGAATATTCCTTTTATATTAAAGGAATAACCTCATTTGCCCTAGGTTGTGAACCAACCTATATTTATGTGCATCCTTAAATTCCCAAATAACTCTCATAATTTCTTTGCGTCATATATTGCTCAAATATGCCCAAACTTTCCCTTGGCCAGTTCAAAAATATTCCTCTAATATTCCTTCTTCTACTCTGTCCTGAATGGTATTTTGTGAAGGAAGTGTCATTTATCTTATCTTGTTTGCTCCCAAACTTTTGCGGCATTCTTTTATGTCGAAATCATTGCCTCATGCCAAAATGCAACTTCATTTGCCTAGTGAATATTCCTCAGTGATTTTTCAAAGTTTCTGTCAGACAGAAGCCATTGTGAAGGAAGTACTAGCTAGGAGTATCCAAACGAGTTGAAAATTTCCATGCCTCTTCATGTGCTCATATCATTAGCCTCCTACAATTTTCAGCTCCATCCAATCTTCAATGTGAGCACAGCTTCAATTCTTTGATTCTGTTATTATTTTCAGGTTGTGAAGCAAGTATAATTTATATTGCTTCATTAAGTCTATGAAATTACCAGATCATGCTCCTACCCTTATAACATCTCTCCACCAAGTTTGGGGTCATTTACTTAAGCCATTTTCCCACCAATATTATTGCAAGTTTCTAGACAGTGAGGATGTTTGTGAAGCAAGTACCATTTTGGCAAGTCCAAATGGTATGAAATTTTTACAGCATCTTCATGTGTCCAAAACATGCTGCCTTGCCAAATTTGAGCTCAAGTGGATTCTCTATGTGAGTGCATCATCCAAATCCCTTTTCTGGACGAAATATGCACTTACAAAGCAACTATATTCATTTCTGGTCCAATTGTTCTCAAACTCCCCAGGATTATAGTCCTTCCTAAGCTAAATACCCCAGACATCATCTTTGTCTCCAAGCTCATCTCTGTTGATCACTGTATCATGATTCAGTCTGATACAACAAACTTTCAGTGATCACCCACATCTCTCTAGTGCTCCTCTTCCCGATCTATCACCTCCCTCTGTCTCAGTGATGCAGGGACTCATCACTAGACATGTCTATGCAGCCTCTCTTGTCCTCTCCATGCCAGCTCCCATGGTGACGGCTTCTGAGGGAGTTCTGGACTAGGGGGTGTCCGGATAGCCGAACTATCACTGTCGGCCAGACTCCAAGACTATGAAGATACAAGATTGAAGACTACGTCCCGTGTCCGGATGGGACTTTCCTTGGCGTGGAAGGCAAGCTTGGCGATACGGACATGTAGATCTCCTAAAATTGTAACCGACTCTGTGTAACCCTAGCCCTCTCCGGTGTCTATATAAACCGGAGGGTTTTAGTCCGTAGGACGAACAACAATCATACCATAGGCTAGCTTCTAGGGTTTAGCCTCCTTGATCTCGTGGTAGATCTACTCTTGTAGTACCCATATCATCTATATTAATCAAGCAGGAGTAGGGGTTTACCTCCACCGAGAGGGCCCGAACCTGGGTAAAAACATTGTGTCCCTTGTCTCCTGTTACGATCCGCCTAGATGCACAGTTCGGGACCCCCTACCCGAGATCCGCCGGTTTGACACCGACATTGGTGCTTTCATTGAGAGTTCCTGTATGCCATCGCCATCAGGAAGGATGCCTCATCCCGTCTTTAAAGACGGCACCGTAGCTAAAGGAGCTTTGGCCATCGGCCAAACTCTCCGGCTAGGCGGTTTTCTTATGACCGCCTGTTCGGCCACTGCGCCGACGATGACTTCTCGGGTCATCAAAAGCAATCTTCACGTCAACTCGGAACTCACCGAGCAGCTAGATCTGGTGGAGCTCTCCTCCTTAAACGAGCTCTTGGATCGCATCGCCGCCCTGGGAGTCGCTACAGACTACGATCAGATCGGGCCTAAAACCGATCTGAGAGAGATCAACTCTCCCCAGGCTACCCACCACGTCGCTGTGGTGGAGGAACAATACGGCAAGTCTTCTTCTACATTAAGGACTAGTTATGTATGAATTCCTGACCCCTCCATGACGGATTCAGGCGGAGGGACGGACGTCGATCATGTCCTAAACCTAAAGTCAGGCAGCGGGCGGGATTCATTGGACAATATCCAAAAACCCAAGCTTCCAAGTTCGGAAACTTTTCGGCCCTTAAGTCTTAGATTGGACGGGGTTCCGAATTTAATTCCACCCGCCCACCCAAACATAAGCGATCTATCCCGAATCCAGCAAGAGCCCGCTGAAACAGTACACCATTACTGGGCCAGATTCCTCCTGGTTATGGACAGGATAAAGGACTGCCGTGAGGAAGACACAATTTCAATTTTCTACAATAATTGCACGGACAAGGGAATCATAAATGCCATAAGTCGTCGTGAAATTACACGCTTTGCCGACTAGGCGTCCATAGTACAAAAGTACTGTGCGATGGAGAGCGCCTGGAAAACCGAAACCAAATTTTGGGATAATCCGGCTCCGAATACAACCCTGGTCCAAAATAAAAGGGTGCATCCTCGTCAGGCACCTGGGTTAAATACCAAAAATCAAAAACCCCCTAAAGGGCATGGAACCGTCCTGGAGGGATGGCTCAGTGGACCCTGCAAAGTTCATAGTACAGAGGGCGCCACTCCAACTCATAGCCTTCGAGCATGTTGGATACTACGGCAGGTGGCCAAAAGTGGCAAAGAGCTTCTAGCTCCAGAGAACCGGCCCAGCAATACCAGTACGGTATTAACAGTCTTCGAGACTTTCGCATCAAATAATATGCGGAAACGAACACTTCGCAGCCTTGCTGAAGTCTACCAAGTAGCAATAATAAATCCATGGAGCGACACGGCTATTACCTTCAACGCCAATGACGAACCTAAATTCCGAACAGCCCGAGCACCAGCCGCATTGGTCCTCAGTCCAATAATGGACGGCTTTCGCCTTACTAAGGTACTCATGGACGGCGGCAGCGGATTAAACCTCATTTACGAGGAAACCCTTCGAAAAATGGAAATAGACTGGAGCCGCATTGAGCGAAGCGGCACAACCTTCAGAGGAATAATCCCTAGTCGGGAAGCATGCTGCACAGGAAAAATAACACTGGATGTGGTGTTCGGCTCGCCGGACAACTACAGGTCCGAGGAGGTCACGTTCCAAGTGGCCCCGTTCAGCAGCGGATATCACGCTTTATTAGGGCGAGAGGCATTCACAATTTTTCAAACTATACCCCATTATGGGTACATGAAGCTCAAAATGCTCGGGCCCAATGGAATCATCATCCTTACCAGTGATCCGGACATAGTAGTCCGCGCCAAAAATAAGACAGCTGCACTAGCCCTAGAGGCACTATCAGAAGCCCTAGCGGCCGAAGAATTCACTGCACTGCGCTCCACGGTGAACAGGGACGATGTGATACTCGATAAAAGATCCAAGTCCACCTCTTTTAAGCCAGCAGACGAAATAGTCAAATTCCAAGTCCATCCAACGGACCCTACAAAGACGGCCTCCATCGGGGCACAATTAAACCCTGACGTAGACGCCGCACTACGAGAATTCCTACGGGAAAATTGGGAGATTTTTTCCTAGCACCCTTCAGACATGCCAAGAATCCCACGACGGCTGGCCGAGCACAGCCTAAATATCCTAAAAGGATTCAAGCCAGTCAAACAGGCTCTTCGGCGATTTTCCGAACCCAAGAGACAGGTAATGGGAGAGGAGCTAGCCAAACTATTGGAAGCCGGATTCATCAGAGATATAAAACATCCAGACTGGCTAGCAAACCTGGTTATGGTACCAAAGAAGGACAAATCCTGGCGCCTGTGTGTCGATTTCAAGGACCTTAACAAGGCTTGCCCAAAGGATCCCTTCCCCCTTCCCCGCATCAATCAAATTATCGACGCTACTGTGGGGCACGATCCATTGTCCTTTCTCGACGCATACTCCGGCTACCACCAAATTAAGATGGCAGAGCCAGACCAAGCCGCAACGGCATTCATCACTCCATACGGCCCATTTTGCTTCAACACAATGCCCTTCGGGCTAAAAAATGCTGGCGCAACATATCAGCGCATGATTCAGACATGTCTAGCAAACTAGATCGGCAAAACGGTGGAGGCATACGTAGATGATGTGGTCGTCAAATCCAAGCATGTCGAAACTCTAGTAGACGACTTGAGGCTCACATTCGACAACCTCCGAGCATATGACATTAAGCTCAACCCAGAAAAATGCGTTTTCGGCGCACCAGCCGGAAAGCTCTTGGGCTTCATTGTATCCGGTAGAGGAATTGAAGCAAACCCAGCCAAGATCCGACCTCTGTCACAATTGGATATCCCAAAAGACCTCAAGCAGATACAAAAATTGACTGGATGCGTGGCGGCTCTAAGCCGCTTCATCTCCCGCTTAGGAGAAAAGGCATTACCCCTTTATCGCCTCCTCCAGCGCACCGAACACTTCGAGTGGACGGATGCCGCCACGGCCGCACTCGAAGAAATCAAAGCCATATTGGCAACAAATCCGGTCCTGGCCGCGCCCAACTTGGGCGAACCAATGTTATTATATATCACGACAACACATCAAGTTGTAAGCGCGGTGCTTGTCGTTGAACGAGAAACGGATGGACACAAGTTCCCTCTTCAAAAACCAGTGTACTACGTGTCCACTGTCCTAAGTCCATGCATGTCCCGGTATCCACACTATCGAAAGATAGCGTACGCGGTGTTCATGGCATCACGGAAGCTGCGACACTACTTTCTAGAGTGTTCGATAACAGTAGCCTCCGAAGTACCTCTTAATGACATTATAAACAACCACGACACAACTGGCCGGATTGCAAAATGGGCCATCGAGCTCCTCCCATTCGACATAACCTATAAACCACGGCGAGCTATCAAGTCGCAAGTTTTGGCTGACTTCATCGCCGAATGGACCGAAGCCGAACTCCCTAAAGAGTACGACGCATACTCCAATTGGATTATGCACTTCGACGGCTCCAAAATGTTGGCTGGCCTGGGGGCTGGCGTCGTCCTGACGTCCCCAACCGGAGACACAGTCCAATACGTACTCCAGATAATGTACACGGACTCCAACAACGCAGCCGAATACGAGGCCCTTCTACATGGCCTCCGGATGGCGGTCTCCATGGGCATTAAACGCCTAGAGGTGCGCGGGGATTCGAACCACGCGATATCCCAAATAAATGGAGACTTCGACGCCAAGGATCCGTAAATGGCAGTTTACCGTAACGCCGTCCTGCAAATGTCAGCTCAGTTTGAAGGGCTCGAATTTCACCATATAGCCCAGGATAATAATCAAGCGGCGGACGTATTGGCACGCATCGGCGCAAAGCGCGATGCCGTCCCTCCCAACATCTTCCTGGAATGGCTTTTCAAGCCATCCATACTATGGGAAGGGGAGTCCGGAAACAACAATCCGGACCCTACCGCACCGCCTGACACCGAACATTCTGACACAATCGGTGGTTCTGCCAATGAAATAACATCTTCAGCCCACAAAATAATGGCAATCATTGCCCCGTGGACCAAACCATTCCTAGCCTACTTAACTAGGTAGGAACTTCCCGAGGACCAAAACGAGGCCCGCTGCATAGTACGGCGATCTAAAGCCTATAAGGTCCACGAGGGAGAGCTTTATAAGAAAAGCACAACCGGAGTCCTTCAAAGGTGTATCTCCGAAGAGGAAGGGAGAAATCTTCTGGCTGAAATTCACGCCGGACTCGGTGTGCACCAGGCTGCAGCCCGGGCCCTTGTAGGCAAGGCCTTCCGTACAGGATTTTATTGGTCGACGGCCCGGGCAGATGCTCAGGACTTAGTCCAACGATGCGTTGGTTGCCAGCTCTTTGCTAATCAAAGCCACATGCCACCCACCGCCCTCAAAACCATACCCATCACCTGTCCGTTTGCGGTCTGGGGGCTTGACATGGTTGGACCCCTTAAAGGGGGAACCCACAAGCAAAAATACCTATTGGTCATGGTGGATAAATTCACCAAATGGATAGAAGCCAAGCCAGTTAAGACGGCCGAATCCGGACCCGTGATAGACTTCATGTCAGGGGTAGTACACCGTTACGGCGTCCCCCATAGCATCATCACTGATAACGGCACGAACTTCACGGCCGATGAGGTTAAACTCTGGTGCAAAAACATGGGCATCAAGCTCGACTATGCTTCAGTCTATCACCCTCAAACTAACGGTCAAGTAAAATGAGCAAACAGTCTAATTATTGGTGGCATTAAACCCAGACTAGTGCGGTCCCTCAAGGAATCTAATATGCACTGGGTAGAGGAGCTCGACTCCATACTCTGGGGGCTGCGGACCACGCCGAATCGTACTACCGGATTCACACCATTTTTTATGGTATATGGCGCAGAGGCAGTTTTGCCCTGCGACATCATTCATGACTCATCTCGCATGCGCATGTACGAAGAAAGAGAAGCCGAGTTGGATCGGCAGGACAGTTTGGACGCCTTAGAGGAGGAGCGCGATGTGGCAAAAGCTCGTTCCGCATTCTCTCAACAGCAGGCTCGAAGATATCAAAGTAGAGAAGTACGGGCCAAAACTTACAATGTTGGCGAACTAGTTCTACGTCTGCCGGACAAGAAAAAGGACAAACTCAAGCCCAAATGGGAGGGTCTCTTCATCATCGACCAAGTCCTGACCGGCGGAGCTTACCGTCTGCGAGACGCATCGGATAACCGACTCGAGCCGAACCGATGGAACGCAGCCCGTCTCCGAAGATTCTACGCCTAGCGCCAGACTCTGAGTTCGTCTCCTTCCTCAGTCTACATTTTATATTTTCACTGTCTTTTATTTCTCTCCTTCTCCCCCCTTTTTTTCTCAAAGCCTTTTGAGGCTCTCCTGCGCATTGTTCGCACACACTTGACGTGCTACTCACACTCATTATACCTGGGGGCTTCTTTAACAGAAGCTTATTTATATGGGCTTTATGCCCAACACATGTCTCACACTTCCGCATGTACCTTTTATTCACCATTATATGCATTGATATGACTTAATTTTTGTCCAAGCTAGGTTGCCTGGCTCCTGTGCTTACCCCTACATTCCCGATTGTTCGGCTAGGAGGTAAAGGGAGCACCTATGCGATTGTTACTGCCGGATCAGCCGGATGTGTACCTCAGACTGGGTGAAGCCGAAAGCTAGCGTTCTTAAGGGAATATTCGGTCGGTGAATTAAAAGCTGATTTCTTACCTATTTATTTATTTGCCCCCAGATGCTTTCCTGCTTTTTTCGTAGTCCGGACATGCACTTTAGGGCATGCCTCCCAGGGAAAGGAACCCCTAACGGAACTATTCTCCCTGGAAGATGTTTCTTACTAACCATGTAATATAACATAACTAGTTGGGCACTTGTCTGATAAAGCACTAATGACCCCTACGCCTGGTCTCCATGCATGCCCCGGTTTTTTATATAACCGCGAGGGTATTCGGACACACTTCGGACTGTTGGGTCCCGAGGTTGAAGCGAAAAGGTCCGCAACGATAAATGATCTACAATCCGGCTAGAAGGCATTTTACATGTCATTTTAAATTACATAGTCAAATTGACTGATTGTATTCCTCTTCAATACCATCCAACAGGCTGTCTAGTTTACAGTCCCGCTGGGAATACTTTGCGGCCAACTCTACTTGGCCTTACACTAAGCTCATAGGGATCTCCTTCCCATCAGGCCCCAATGGTCCGACCTCGGCCATGTGGTTGGGGTCAGCCTTCGTGTACCGCATCTTCACCATGGCCCAGGCCTCCCTGCCGCCTTGACGGCAAGCCGATATCTTCCATAGCCAGAAGCGCCACCGTTCTCCCTGAAGCTTCTCCGCAAGCTCTCCAAGACCTTCGGGTAGGGAGATGGATGGCCACAAGGCCTGGGCGACGCCGCTCATCACCTGCCGAACTCGTTCGTGCAGTTGCAGCAGCTTGGGAAGTAGGACACCCGTTGAACCGGGCATTTCCTCTACAGGACGACCTGTGAGCATACCTACAGACATATTTCTATTAATCGACTTCCTCGCCGAACTCTTCTTTTCAAAATTTCTCTCAAGCAATTACTATAAATGCCGCGACGAAGGCGTCGATTCTCCTTCACGGAGTGAGATAGCTGGGCCCGAACATCTTTTAGTTCCTCGCCCAGCTGGGTGTTGGCATCTTGGAGATTATTTTTCTCTTGCCGCACCCTTGTAAGCACCTTCTCGCCGGCCTTTAGCTGGCATAGTAGATGCTGCCTGTCCGGATCTAGTCCGGCGCCATCTGCAATATTATTGTCAGACTTATAGACATGCCGCATTTCACAAACTACTTATTTGTCGAAGAATATATTACCGGAGGGGGTCTCTGTGGCTCCCCCTGGGGCGGCTAGTGCGGCCTCAAGTTGGGCCTTGCACTCTTGAAGCTCCTGGGACAGTTGGGTATTCTTTTCCGTAAGATCCTGCATAACAAATGATCCTTAAATCAGTTATTCTAACTATTTTAAGTCCCGAGGGCTACTGGCATATATAACTGTCAAAATTCCTCACCCATATGTCTTTCACATACTACTCCATGGCATTCAATGCCTCCGGGGAGAAACATGCGTCACGAAGAACTGTCCGGCAGCGCCTGTGATTCATGGCACTCTCCACCTCAGATCTGGTGGCGGACAACCTGTCGGCATCCTCCATTGGAGGAACATCCGACGCGCGCCTTGTGTTCGCCTCCCCCTCCAGACCTAGCATTGGAGCCTGGCTGGCGGAGGCTCGATTGGCAACCTCTCCGGACACAGTCCGGCGAGCGCTCTTTCTCCTGAAAAAATCACGAGCGTTAATATGCCTTCCAGGAATCTTTCCTTGAAACACGGTGGCACGCCATACCGTTCGGCGACGTCTCGATTCGCACCGCACTTCTTTTCCGCCTGCTGGGCCGAGCTACTCCTTGTTGGCCAGCCACCGCAGGCTCGGCTTCCCGCCTCAAAGGCACCTCCTGCGGAACACCATTGGTATATGGTGATCAGAGATAAGCATGGATGGGCAATGGTATCAGGACTTCGGTCACAGTTAACTAGGAAGCTGGAGATATTCCAGGGTAGTCGGCCGTAATGGCGACCAAAGCATTATCGATGCTAAGCTGGTGGAACACCCCATCGATCAGCTCCACCATTATGTCCGGATCCTCTTCGGAGGCCGGATCGAGGGACCGTTCTGGATCCTCGGGTTGTGGAGCCGGGCTGTGTATATCCTCTACGGCCCGACGCAGTTCCTGCGTCGAAATCACAAAATAAGACACTTAACTTTGGGAATATGGATCGGATAGACAAGTGTCCGCTTACCCAGCTTCGAGGGTTGTTCATGGAAAATCCATTCAATGGACTGGCACAGAGGAAGTCCTCCTCCTCCCCTTTATACAGGCCGGAAAGGATCTTCACTAGATCGGCGACCGATCCCGGCCCCTTGCGGCCATGATGGGTGGCATCATCCTCCCCGTTGAAATCCCACATGGGGTGGCCCCTATACTAGAGCGGCTGCACCCCCCGCATGATCCATGTGGCCATGACCCCAATCATGGTCAATCCGGAATGAGCCAATAATCTTATTCGGCCCATCAAGTACAGGACGTCCCTGTCATTCTCCCGTTGAGGGCTCCGCGGACACCAACTTAGGCGTTTCTTCAGAGGAGCATTAGTGAACTCCGGGAGGCCGATCCGAACTGGATCCGGTAGCGGGGCGTCTTCTATATAAAACCATTCTGAAGGCCAGTCTTCAGACGCCTTCTTCGGGGTTCCGGATAGATATCCGGTCCCGGCGATGCGCCATAGTTTGGCTCCGCCCACTTGATATATCGACCCCTCATGAGAACGGGGTACGAGGTAGAATAATCTCTTCCACGGCGCAAAATGAGCCTCGACGCCCAAGAACAGCTCGCAAAGGGCCACAAAGCCCGCGATGTGCAGAATGGAGGCAGGCGTAAGGTGGTGCAGCTGGAGGCCATAGAACTCCAGGAGCCCCCGGAGAAACGGATGTATGGGAAATCCGAGTCCTCTTATTAGATAAGGGACAAAGCATACCCGCTCTTCCTTGGAGGGATTGGGAACGCTCTCCGCCTGCTTTCCGCCCTTGTAGGTGGCGAGTCTGTCTCGCACCGGAACCATAAAGGCTGGGGGAAGAAATCCCTCGGCTTGGAGCGTCACTAACTTACAATGAGGGACTGAGCATCTCTCCCAATCTCCGAGCCGAGGGCTGGGAGCACGAGAGGAGGAGCCGCGTCGATTGTCCATGATGGAATGGATTTTTTTCAGAGGCGCTCCGATGAATACTCGTGGAAGGAGGATGGTGTGATTCGGATCTAGATCCTCGTCTCTTTTTATAGGCGGCTCATTTGCGCAGCTAGGGGGAAAGTGTAAAAATACCCTGGCTTTTCGCATTCGTTTGACACGAGGAAGATGGCCATTATTGGGCGTGGAAGCCAAGGAGCGCAACATTTATAAGAAGCCGGACACTATTTGACAAGTACATGGAATTTGTAGAAGAACCTGCCTCGCAATGCCGAAGACAATCTACGCACCGGACTCATCGTCAATGAAGCCTGGTTCGGGGGCTACTGCGGGAGTCCTGGACTAAGGGGTGTCCGGATAGCCGAACTATCACCGTCGGCCGGACTCCAAGACTATGAAGATACAAGATTGAAGACTCCATCCCGTGTTTGGATGGGACTTTCCTTAGCGTGGAAGGCAAGCTTGGCGATATGGATATGTAGATCTCCTACAATGGTAACCGACTCTGTGTAACCCTAGCCCTCTCCGGTGTCTATATAAACCGGAGGGTTTTAGTCCGTAGGACGAACATCAATCATACCATAGGCTAGCTTCTAGGGTTTAGCCTCCTTGATCTCGTGGTAGATCTACTCCTATACTACCCATATCATCAATATTAATCAAGCAGGAGTAGGGTTTTACCTCCACCGAGAGGGCCCGAACCTGGGTAAAAACATCCTGTCCCTTGTCTCCTGTTACCATCTGCCTAGACGCACAGTTCGGGACCCCCTACCCGAGATCCGCCGGTTTTGACACCGATAGCTGCCCTGGCATGGCGTTTCTCGTGCTCTGGTGGCATCCAGCATGTTCTGGGCAGCGGGCAGCTCGGCATCCATGGATTCCGCGCTCCGAGCTTGCCGACCTGACTCACCCTTCCTCTCCCATCGCTCTCATGTCCCTGCCCCCTCCAGAAACCTTCTCGCCGGAGCTAGATGACGTGCGCCCATGGGCAAACAGTGGTTGTTTGGCTCTGTTCATCGCCCGTGTTCTTCCTCCTCGTGCCCCTTGGCCTCCTCTGCCTCGTGAAGCTTGTCATCACTGCCTCGTGGCATTCCCGTTCCCTCCCCATGATCACTGAGCTTGCTAGATCGTTGGCCGGACCCAAATGACGGCAACCGGCTCAGCCCCTCGCCCCGCGGTTATATATAGCCCTTCCCGCGGCCTCCCGAGCATCCCATCGCCCTTGCCTTGCTTCTCTACCCCTCCCGAGCCCCTTCCCTGAGCCCCGGAGCCCCTCCCGCTTGTCCATCGCCGCCACGGCCCTCCTCCTGAATTCCATCGAACCGAAGCTCCTATCTTCCTTCTTCCACCTCCAGTAGACCACTCGGAGCATCCCGAGCATCCCCACCTCTTCGGCTTCTTCTTTGGTGGACCGGAGCACCAAGACCACCACTGCTCGACGCCTCTGTCCGCCGGCCTCGCAGCCACGCCTGACCCAGTCTCTCCCACAGTCCATGGCCTGCCTGGATGGATGCGCCTCGGCCTCCTAAGCACGCTGTTAGGCCAAGATCCGCGGGAGGTGGTCTGCATCACCGGCAAGCCTCGCCGGATTTCACTCCTCCCTCGGCCGAGCGCGTAAGCAGGAGGTGGACGACGACTAGAGGAGTAGGAGGCAACCTGCAGGTGGGGCCCACACATCAGCTGAGGGAGTCCTGGATTTGGGGATCCTCAGGTGTCTAGCCCAGAGTATGGGCCAGGTTGGATGGGCCGTACAAAATCAAGCTGAAGATTATCCATCGTGTCCGGATGGGACTTCTCAATACGTGGACGGCAAGAACAGAATCCAGAAGCTTCCTTCTCTAATAAATCGACCTTGTACAAACCCTAGACCCCTCAGTGTGTATATAAACTGGAGGGCTTAGTCTGTAGAGGCTACCTTCTTCTCCATCATCAGAATTCTCATAGGCTAGACATCTAGGTTGGCTATTATGATCTCGAGGTAGATCAACTCTTGTAATCTTCATACTCCTCGAATATAATCAAGAAGGAGTAGGGTTTTACCTCCCTTAAGAGGGCCTGAATCTGGGTAAACATTGTGTACCCTGGCTTCCTGTTACTATTGATCCTTAGACGCACAACTTGGCCCCCCTACCCGAGATCTGCCGGTTTTGACACCGACATTTGTGCTTTCATTGAGAGCTCTGCCGTGGTGTTTGCAAAAAGCGATCTATGGCTCACCTAGTCGTCAACAACAATATCACTTCTGGAGGGTGCCTAGCTTTGGGGCAGACCATCCAGTCGGTGGCTTCACCATAATGGCCCGCGCGGCCGTCGAGCCACAACTCCCTCCATGGCCACCGGACACCGTCCCCACATTGGTCGTAAGTACTCCAAAAAATTGGATTCGGTAGATGTTTTGTCTTTAAACGAACTGCTAGACCGCATCTCCGCCCTGGGGATCTCAACGGACTATGATCGGATCGGGCTCAAGTCTGACCAGAGGGAAATTAATCATCCACCGATCACCCACTTCGTGGCAGTCGTTGAGGAACCGGCTAAAGACACTTCCCTTCCCATGTTGAAAACCAAGTATGTTCTGGTCCCCGAATCCCTTAAGCCGGATACTCACCTTCGGACGGGACCTTATGCCCTCCGGACTCTGGGTCAAGTTTAGGATTGCCGGAGCCTTTGTGCTTAACCGGACCCGAACCCGTCACTTTAGAAACCATTCTGGCTCCAAACAGAGATATGGGACAGGATCCAAAATTTAATCCACCCACCAACCACAATCTATATTCTCCAAGCAACTCAGGTCCTCCAGATATATATGACCCAATGTATGTGCGGCAGTAGCCTCAGGAAGCGGTCCACTACTTTTGGGCTAGATTCCTGCTTGTTAGACTGCTTGGATGACGGCGTAGTTTCAGTTTTCTACCGTAACTGCACCAATGAAGGAATACTAAATGCCCTCGACCGTCGCCACATACAGAGTTTCATGGACTTATCGCAAATAGTGCAAAAGTACTATGCGATGGAAAGCACATGGAGGGCCCAGAAAACTGAGCTGGAGCCTGCTGCCTTAACGCAGTGCATGGCCCGGGCCAAACGAATACATCTTGGCGGACCACTCGACCACCAGTCTATGGGCAGGAAAAACAAACCATTCACAGGACATAGGTCCGTTCTCGACAAACTGTTGGACAAGCCCTGCCCGATCCACGCCACTCCGCACACAGTCCCAACCCATAGCCTCCGAGCATGCTGGGTACTCCGACAAGTGGCAAAAAGTGGAGAGACCATCCTCACCACAACCCTAGAGAGATACTCACCAGAGAAGGACAACTTTAACGTCCTAACAGTCTTCAAGACCTTTTCCTCGAACAATCAGCGCAAACGGGCGCTCCGCGACCTCGCTGAAGTCCATCAAGTTACCGCACTAAGCCTGTGGAACGACACGACAATAACCTTTGTGGCCGAAGACGAACCAAAGGCCCTGTCAATCCGAGCACCCGCCGCCTTAGGACTAAACCCCATCGTTGATGGTTTTCAGCTTACTAAAGTGCTCATGGACGGCAACACTGGACTTAAACCTAATCTATGAGGACACGCTCGACAAAATGCAGATGGATAGATCACGCGTCGAGCAAAGCCATACCACCTTTCGAGGTATTATCCCCAGTTGAGACGCACACTGCTCGGGAAAAATTACCCTGGATGTGGTGTTCAGCACGCCTGAGAACTATAGATCCAAAGAGTTGTTCTTCCATGTGGTCCCCTTCAATAGCGGGTATCACACAATCCTCGGCCGGGACGCCTTCTCAAGCTTTCAAGCTACACCCCATTACGTGTATATCAAACTTAAAATGCCGGGTCGTAATGGAATTATCACAATCTCAAGTGACCCAGGCAAAGCCCTTCGTGCCGAAAACAAAATTGCATCCTTGACCCTCGAGGCACTATCCGAAGCCCTAGCGGCGGAGGAACTAATCAACCTACGGTCCATGGTGGATAGGGACGATGTGATCATCGACAAGAGATCCAAATCCACCTCTTTCAAGCTAGCCGAGGAAATAGTAAAATTCCAAGTGCACCCGATGGACCCTAATAAAACAACATCTATTGGAGCACAGCTGGATCGGGTAGTGGATGCCACCCTACGCACATTCCTTCGAGAGAATTGGGATATCTTTGCTTGGCACCCTTCACACTTGCCCGACTTCCCACGAAGACTAGCCGAACTAAGTGTTAACATAATCAAGGGATTTAAACCCGTGAAGCAGAAACTGCGGCGATTCTCCGAACCCAAGAGTCAAGCCATGGGAGAAGAGCTAGCTAAATTTTTAGAGGCTGGATTTATTAGGGAAATTAAACATCCGGATTGGTTAGCCAATTTGGTTATGGTACCAAAGAAGGACAAATACTGGCGCCTGTGTGTCAATTTTAAGGACCTCAACATGGTTTTCCCTCAAGACCCCTTCCCATTGCCTTGCATTGAACAAATAATTGACGTACTGCGGGGCATGACTCTTTGTGTTTCCTCGACGCTTATTTTGGATACCATCAGATTAAGATGAAGGAGTCGGACCAGGCGGCAACCGCGTTCATCACCCCTTATGGTCCCTTCTGCTTCAACACTATGCCCTTCAGACTCAAAAACGCTGGGGCTACCTACCAGCATGATTCAAACTTGCTTGAAAAAGAAAATAGGCAAAATGGTCAAAGCATATGTGGACGACGTGGTCATCAAGACAGAGCACGTTGAGACACCTGTGGATGATCTTCACCTCACCTTCGACAACCTCCAAACATACGACATACAGCTTAATCCCAAAAAATGTGTCTTCGGAGTCCCAGTCGGAAAGCTCCTTGGGTTCATCATTTCCCATAGAGGAATTAAAGCAAACCCGACTAAGATCCGGGCATTGTTACAATTGGCCATACCAACAGACCTAAAGCAAGTCCAGAAGTTAGCGGGTTGCGCCGCGTCCTTAAGCTGCTTCATCTCCAAATTGGGAGAAAAAGCGCTACCACTCTACAAGCTATTACGACGCACATACAACTTCAAATGGACGGATGCTGCCATAGTCGGGCTGGAAGAGATTAAAACCCTTCTGGCAAGCAATCCAATCCTAGCTGCACCAGGTGTTGGAGAGCCCATGTTGTTATATATTTTGGCGACTAACCAAGTGGTTAGTGTTGTGCTCGTCGTCGAACAAGGGGAAGAGGGACATAAATTCCCACCCAAAAACCAGTCTATTACATATAGGAGGTCCTTACACCTTGCAAATACCGATACCCCCACTACCAAGAAGATAGCCTACACAGTCTTCATGGCATCGTGTAAACTGTGACACTACTTTCAAGAGTGCTCGATCACAGTGGCATCCAAAGTACCACTCAATGACATTATCAATAACAGGGACGCCACTGGCCGCATAGCCAAATGGCCGTCGAGCTTTTACCATTCGAAATCGTATACAAGCCACGCTGGGATATTTAATCCTAGGTATTGGCCGATTTTGTCACTGAATGGACGGAAGCCGAACTCCCTAAATAGTATATCTCATACTCCAATTGGATTATGTACTTTGACGTCTCTAAAATGCTGGTCGGACTAGGGGCTGGCATCATCCTAACATCCCCCACTAGGGACATAGTCTGCTATGTACTAAAATTATGCATACGGATTCCAACAATACAGCCGAATACGAGGCGCTGCTACATGGTCTTCGCATGGCTGTCTCCATGGGTATACAACGGCTGGAGGTGCACGGTGACTCCAACGTCGCAATTTCCCAGGTCATCGGAGATTTCGACGCAAAGGACCCAAAAATTGCGGCGTATCGAACGCCATATTAAAAATATCATCCCGGTTTGAAGGACTGGAATTTCATCACGCCGCTCGAGAGAGCAATAAGGCGGCCGACATCCTCACTCGTATGGGCACCAAGTGCGACCCTGTGCCACCCAACACCTTCGTGGAAAGGCTCTTTAAGCCATCTGTGGTGTGGCAGGGTGAGAGCGGAGAAGGCAATACGGACCTGATCACACTCCAGCCACCGAACACAATCGAGTTAACACCCTCTGATCATGAGATCATGGTGGTTATCGGCCCCTGAAACGAACCATTCCTGGCCTACCTTAATAGGCAAGAGCTCCTTGATGATTAAAACGAGGCTCGATGCATAGTTTGGCGCTCTAAAGCCTTTAAAGTACATGAGGGTGAACTGTATAAAAGAAGTACTACCGGAGTCCTTTAGAGGTGTATCTCCGAAGAAGAGGGAAAGTAGATCTTGGCAGAAATACATGCTGGCCTCGGTGGTCATCATGCCGCGGCTCGAGCCCTCGTAAGCAAGGTGTTTTGGACAGGGTTTTTCTGGCCCACGGCTCGAGCAGATGCTCAAGCCCTTGTCCAACATTGCGTGGGTTGTCAGCTTTTCGCCAATCAAAGCCACATGCCTCCCACCACATTAAGAACAATCCCCATTACTTAAAGGGGAAAGCCACAAAAAGAAATACTTGCTGGTCATGGTTGATAAATTCACTAAATGGATTGAGGCCAAACCAGTAAAAATGGCTGAGGTCAGACTAGTGATTGACTTTATATCCGGCGTAGTCCACCGTTATGGTGTCCCGCACAGTATCATCACTGATAATGGCTTTAACTCTATAGCGGATGAGGTGAAAACTTGGTGTGCTAAGTTGGGCATTAAACTCGACTATGCATCCGTATACCACCCTCAAACAAACGGCCAAGTCGAACGGGCCAATGGTCTGATCATCAGTGGTATCAATCCCAGACTACTGTGCTCTTTACGAGAATCAGACAAGCACTGGGTTGAGGAACTCGATTCCATACTTTGGGGACTCCGTACCACACCCAATCGAACAACTGGATACACACCTTTCTTTATGGTGTACGACATAGAGACCGTATTGCCCTGCGACATTATTCATGACTCACCTAGAGTGCGCATGTACAAAGAGAAAGAAGACAAACTAGATTGGCAGGACGACCTAGATGGACTCGAAGAGGAGCGCGACATTGCTAAGTCCCGTTCCACACTCTATCAACAACAGGCCAGGCGTTACCAAAGCAGAGAAGTGCGGGCTAAAACATACAAAGTCGGAGAACTTGTCCTACGCCTCTCGGAGAAGAAAAACGATAAGCTCAAACCCAAATGGGAGGGCCCCTTCATCATAGTTGAAGTCCTTACTGGAGGAGCCTATCGCCTTCGCAATGTAGAGGATAATCGCCTTGAGCCGAACCCATGGACTGCCGCCCGGCTCCAAAGATTTTACGCATAATTCGGCCTCCTTAGGTTGCATTTTAAACTAGGTTTTTTCTCTTTTCTCTCCCTTTTTAATTTTTTCTTTTTTCTTCTCAAATATATGTTCGGATAGACCGCATTGCTTGAGGTGCACATCCTTAAATCTATACATCCCACCATACATGGGAGCTTCTTTTAAAGAAGCATTTTATTGAAAAGCTTACAAGCTTCTTTCGTCCACAATGATTGTTGTTTCTGCCATTTTATGCACCTCTATGACTTAAGTTTTTGCGAAGCTGGGTTGCCTTGCTCCTGTGTTTATACCCTACATTCCCGATTGTTCTGCTAGGGTGTAAAGGGATTACCTTTGCGATTGCTACAACCGGGTTATCCGGACCTGTACCTCAGATGGGTGAAGCCGAAAGCTAGCGTTCTTAAGGGAGTAATTGGTCGGCACATACACAACATACTGTTTTCGAAAAAACAATATGAAATTGGCTACCTGTACTTCTGATATGAGCCTAGCCTAAGGAAAGGAACCCCTAATGGAACTATTTTTCTTGGAAGATGTTTCTTACGTTAAAAAGTAATATAACATAACTCCCAGACTACTTTTGTCTTTTCGAGCAATATGACCGGATTGCCTGGTTTCCAAATATACTAAATGTTTCTTAGTTAAAAGTGGTATATGGAAAAACGCAAACTTCTTGGTTCGGAGGTGGAAGCTAAAGGTCTGTGATGACAAAATTTCTATAAGTTTGACAGGAGATAAGTTCGGTCATAAAGTACATTGTTACATAGAATCGAACGCCTACTCTCTTTCTACGCCATTTAGTAGACTATCTAGTTTACAATCTTGTTGCAAAAATTTCGCCGCTGTCATCACTTGGTAGTATACCAAGCTTACAGGAATTTCCTTCCTGTCAGGTCCTTGCGGTCCAACTTGGGCTATATGGTTTGGATCAAGTCTGGTATAGCGTGTCTTCACCATGGCCCATGCCTCTCGTGCCCCTTCACGGCATGCGGACGTCTGATACGTCTCCAACGTATCTATAATTTTTGATTGTTCCATGCTATTATATTACCTGTTTTGGATGTTTATGGGCTTTACTTTACACTTTTATATCATTTTTGGGACTAACCTACTAACCGGAGGCCCAACCCGAATTGCTATTTTTTTGCCTATTTCAGTGTTTCGAAGAAAAGGAATATCAAACTGAGTCCAAACGGAATGAAACCTTCGGGAGCGATCTTTTTGGAACAAATGCAATCCAAGAGACTTGGACTGGACGTCAAGAAGTAGCCGAGGCGGCCACGAGGGTGCAGGGAAGGCCCCCCACCCTCGTGGGCCCCTCGTGGCTCCCCTGACCAACCTCCTTCGCCTATATATATCTACGTACCCCGAAAACATCCAGGAGCACCATGAAAGCCTATTTCCACTGCCGCAATCTTCTGTACCTGTGAGATCCCATCTTGGAGCATTTTTCGGTGCTCCGCCAGAGGGGGAATCAACCATGGAGGGCTTCTACATCAACACCATAGGCTCTCCGATGAGTTGTGGGTAGTTTACCACAGACCTTCGGGTCCATAGTTATTAGCCAGATTGCTTCTTCTCTCTCTCTTTGAATCTCAATACAATGTTCTCCTCGATCTTCTTGGAGATCTATTTGATGTAACTCTTTTTGCGGTGTGTTTGTCGAGATCCGATGAATTGTGGGTTTATGATCAAGTTTATCTATGAGAAATATTTGAATCTCCGCTGAATTCTTTTATGTATGATTGGTTATCTTTGCAAGTCTCTTTGAATTATTGGTTTGGTTTGGCCTACTAGATTGATCTTTCTTGCAATGGGAGAAGTGCTTAGCTTTGGGTTCAATCTTGTGGTGTCCTTTCCCAGTGACAGCAGGGGCAACAACACTACAAGAAATATGTCAACTAGTGAGCTTCTATCAGTGACCCTAGAAGAATTGGTCATAGATCTATGACCATTTGAGACCAATTGGTCAAAAGCTGTTCGGGGGGCTCCAAACCCTAAACAATGACGACCATTTTGGTGAGAAAGGTCGTAATTTCCTTACACGAAATAGTCATAAAGTAGATAGCACAGGTCCGCTGCCTTATTTCTAGCTGATCATGACCAATATAGATGGTCATAACCATGTAAATTGTGGTGGGTTGCTATGACTAGGCGCCACCTCATCAGTTTTGCCTATGTGTCATGTCCATGTGGCAGTTTTTGCCCTAGGTTGTGAAGCAACCTATATTTCTATCATTCCCAAAATTCCAAAAAAAATCTCATAAATTCTTTGGGTCATATTTTCATCAAATATGTAAAAAACCTTCCTTGCGTAGTTCAAAAATAATTCAAAAACATTCATTTTCCTATTCTTTTCAGGAAAACACTTTGTGAAGGAAGTACCACTTTGGCATGTCCAAATGGTATCCATTTTGTACAGTGCTTTCCTCTACCCAAATAACCATCCTTCACCAAATGCCAGCTCAATCCATTCATTATTTTGAGCCTGGCTTCAACATTCGTATTTATGTCCAGTGTGGTACTTTGCAAAGCAAGTACCACCTAGGATCCTCCTTTTGAGCTGAAAATTTGTGAAGACGGTCTTCTTAGTAACTGATCATCCTCAGCCAAAACTCACGCCCATTAGCCATGTGCATTTCCTGTACCGCTAATCAAACACTTGGCTGCTTATTCATGTTTGAGCATCGATCTTCTCCTCGTGAGAATCTTATGTTGTGTTTTTCTTCCTAGCACCTACCTGGGGAGTGCCCAACCCACTAGACATGCCTAGGCAGCCTACAACACATGGCAACGCCACGGTCACGCAGTGACCACGCGGCGGGCATGCGAGTTTACGCGCTCTAGAGTTGGGGCCCTCGGCCATCGTCAAAACCTCGACGTATCACCACCAATCCATGTATTTATGATTAAATAGGCACTTATGTAACTAGAAATGATTTTTGGAAAAAATAAATAGCAAACTATGAGGCAGCTGCAGTTCAAATTTGACCCGCTTCCAACTGAATCGACGGGAATTTGTCTTTTTCACCAGAGGTGGATCAAAACTTTTGACACCCAACCATTTTGTCAATTGTGCATTAAATATGGCCTAGTATTTTATTAAAATTGATTTGGTACAATTTTGCAACAAATATATGGTAGGTCCTTCATAAAAAAACTCATTTCAGGCACTCGGAAAATGGAAAATGAATTTTCTATGCAAATAAAATGAAAACTTCCTTAGACAACATTGTTTGCCATTCCAAGATGCACCTGTGTGCTCAATATGAGACCATTTGAACAAACTATTCCATGAATGTGGCCATAACATTGATCATTTGGCTTGAAAGTCATGAATCTTCACGCATGATAGCTCATTTCTGAGAACACTTTTTTAAAATAATTTCCGTATTACAAGTTTATTATTTTTCCTGGAAACTTGGTCACATATAATGACACAATGGGAAGGTTTTCCAATTTTTTGATTTTTTTGAGTTTTTTATGCCTGTTTCAAAATGCGGTCAAAACGGCAGGCTTGACCGTTCCTACCTAGTGGTTGAATCTTGGAAAACTTTTGATGTTTCTCTGATTAAATAGATACTTATGTACCTAGAAATGATTTTTGGAAAAAATAAAGAGCAAACTATGAGGCAGCTGCAGTTCAAATTTGACCCGCTTCCAGCTGAATCGGCGGCAATTTGTCTTTTTCACCAGAGGTGGATCAAAACTTTTTACACCCAACCATTTGGTCAATTGTGCATTA
Source organism: Triticum dicoccoides (assembly GCF_002162155.2). Taxonomy (NCBI): domain Eukaryota; kingdom Viridiplantae; phylum Streptophyta; class Magnoliopsida; order Poales; family Poaceae; genus Triticum; species Triticum dicoccoides. The sequence goes on from NC_041381.1 coordinate 82,348,503, forward strand.
AATATGGCCTAGTATTTGTGAAAAATGATTTGGTCCAATTTTGCAATAATTATTTTGTAGGTCATTCACAAAAAACCTCATTTGGGACACTCGAAAAATGGAAAATGGCTCTTTTATGCAATGAAAGTGAAAAGTCCCTTAGTCAACATTGTTTGGAATTCCATGATGCACCCTTGTGCAGAACATGAAATCATTTGAACAAACTATGCCATGAATGAAGCCATGAATCTTCATGCATGATAGCTCATTTTTTAGAATAGTTTTTTAAAATAATTACCGTATTACAAGTTTATTATTTTTCCTGGAAACTTGGTCACATATGATGACACAATGCGAAGGTTTTCCAATTTTTATTTATTTTTTATTTTTTTATGCCCGTTTCAAAATGCGGTCAAAGCGGCGGGCTTGACCGTTCCTAGCTAGTGGTTGAATCTTGGAAAACTTTTGGTGTTTCTATGATAAAATAGATACTTATGTACCTATAAATGATTTTTGGAAAAAATAAATAGCAAACTATGAGGTAGCTGCAGTTCAAAATTTGACCCGTTTCCACCTGAATCGGCGACAATTTATCTTTTTCATCAGAGGTGGATCAAAACTTTTTACACCCAACCATTTGGTAAATTGTGCATTAAATTTGACCTAGTGTCTTATAAAAATGATTTGGTCCAATTTTGCAACAATTATTTGGTAGGTCCTTCACAAAAAAACCTCATTTGGGGCACTCGAAAAATGGAAAAATGATTTTTTGTGCAAAGAATATAAAAAATCCCTTTGTCGATACTGTTTACTATTCCAAGATGTAAACTTTTGCAGAGTATAAAGAACTCATTTTGAACAAATATAAAGAATATAAAGAATATCATTTGAACAAATATTTGGTAGGTCTTTTACAAAAAAGAACTCATTTTGAGCACTAAAAATGGAAAATGATTTTTTCGTGACCTATTTAAAAGGTCATAAAGTCTTCAAATTGTTTGTTGCGTTCTGATTGGTCTATAGGCATATCACGCGGATCACGCATCAACCACCGTCGGATGCTTCCGAATCCAACGGCCCAAACCCACCCGAGCCGAAACCCTAGGTCTGTCCTCATGGACATTTTCCACCACCCGCCTCCATTCTTTCTTACTTTCTCTCCCTCCACCCTCAGATCCTCTCCCCTCTCCCCCGCACACCACCTCCTCCCTTCCAGATCGCAGCCGCCACCTCCTCCTTTCTAGATCGCCACCTCCACCTCCCTGTCGTCCATGGCCTCCCCCACGCCCTTCTCCCCCGCGAGCCCGCTCTCTCTCTCCCTCCCGCGACTCCTCTACTCCACTCGATTCCGGCGAGTTAAGCCGGCTCTCACCGGCGCGCAGCACACCCCAGGCTCCCCTTGTGCAGCTCTTTCCCCCTCCTGTCAGATCCATCTCTCGCACCCTCTAGTGCAAGCCCGCAACCTCACCCATGGGTAGGGTTTCGGCCGCCAGTTTAACTTCATTGGGATCTGCCACATGCGACGACGGCAAGGCTAGAGGTGGCTAGACCTGGAGCTCATCTCCTCCATGGCGTCGGCTTCCAGATCCGCTTGGTGCTCCATCTTCCAAGGTCATGTGCTTCTTCTCTGGTTCTAGTTTCTAGTTCATGTTCCCCTGCTTGCGATCTGACTCTCGTTGTTGTTCATGTTGTTGTTGCAGCCATATGGGGGGCTTCTTCCTGTTCTTGGGCCTCGCCGTTGCCGGCCAGACGGAGTGGCGGCCGGCCAGAGCAGCCGCGGCGCCAGAGTTCATGGCATGGTGATGACGTCCGCCAACGCGTCATCGCTGGCGACTAACAACAGTTCGGTAAGAAAACAAAAACTCCTTCCTCACTCGACGACTAATCCTCCCACATCTTCACTAGTTTTTCTTCTTCTCTGAGATCGCATATTACTAGTTGAGTCAGAACAGACTACTAGCAATTCTAGTACTAATCGATCCGTATCTTTACTCGCTGGGTCGTCGCTGCACGATGGAGTAGTATATAGACTAAGGAGAATTCTTCAAGCTGACCTGCTCTGTTCCTCTATAAAATCCAAGTGGAGCAGTATCATAAATTGGCCCAAAACTAATTAGCTGGACACCTTAGCTACATACAGTTGGGCATGCTCTAGATAGATAATGAAACTAACTTAGGTGTGATTTTTGCAGGCCTTGGACAAGATCAGGTTCGAGATCTTCACAGACAAGAGTAAGCTCGATGCGCAGCCTGAGCTCTTCATCCACATCATTCCCGACAAGGTGACCACCATGCTAACGATCATCGACAACAGCATTGTCATGACCAAGTCGAACCTCGTCAACAACCTTGGGAACATTGCGCATAAGCTAACTCTGTTATTTATGTCTGCCAATTCTGTTAGTTCCATGATCAACTTGTATATGCAGTCCAAGCCTTCTAAAATGATTGCTTTTACTGTCTATTCGTCGAAGCTTGTGTGCACATTATGTAACAACTAGGCCATCATTTCTCCTATTGTGCATACCTGTGCAGTTCTGTTGTGCAACGAGCTTATGTACTGTTATCTCAAATAAAAAAGCTAAATCCCATTAGAAACTACAGCAATAGTAATATTGGACTTGGAGTTTCTGCTATTTTTAGTTTGGGGTGCGCTGGGGTGGGGTAAACAGAGGACGATGCACTACCAAGTGCACAATTATGCTTGCTATTTATTACTCATTCTTACTGTCTTACAGCATGCACAATTATATCTTATACTACAGCTGTGCTACTAGAAGTTCATAGGCCATTAGCTCCTGCTTGCTTTTTTTGCTGCACAATGCTCAGCCTGACTAACAATAATTGACCAACCAGGAGCGCCTTTTCTTCAAATTAAGTTTCAGCTTCACGACCAACTCAGCACTAGTCAGGGTTAATTTACTTCCATCCTTGGTTTTTAATTTTTGGTGTCCCTGAAGCCGATGTTATTGACAGTGAACTATGGCACTCTTAATTAGCAAAACAATGAGCATGCATTCTTGATGAACATTGAAGCTCTTAATTAGCGACAATATTGAGATGACATCCACCTATTTCTTTATTTTTGTGAATGGATAGAGTGATCTATATGTTTGTACTGGTGTGTTTGTTAATTGAGTAAGGTAGGGGCTGTCAAGTTAAGTGCTTGCTGGTGTGTTTGTTAATTCAGTAAGCTAGGGGTTGTCATCCATTAAATTCAGAGAAACCCCTGTCAAGCATGAGATTCTCCTACATACCTACTACTATATGTTTGCGTAAGTGCATCTAGTGCCACCCCTAGTTGGTTTTGGAGTATTGACGACAAAGTTGGTTGGGGGACTAATGCGTTTGTGAGAATTGCAGGATAACGCAGGTAGTGTCCCTCATTGATTCGGTTTACCTACCGGAGATGACCCCTAAAAATGTATGAAGACATTGACGACAATGGTGGTATGTTAAGATATTCCTATTGAAGACTATGACATGAGAAGACACTGAGTGAAGACTATGGAGCACGAAGACTGTGTCGTTTCGTTGTTTCCTTTTTCTTCTTTGTTGAGTCATAGGAACCACCGTACTGTTAAGTGGGGTCCAAGTGAACAAAGTCGGAATGACTAAAGTGATGCTCAACCCAAATCCTATGTCTTCGAGCGAAGACAATGAGAGAAAATCTTATCCAGAGCTGGATGAGTCAGCTTTGCTTGTAGCCCAAGTAAAGTTGCCGTGTGTGTTTGAAATCTGACCGTTGGAACACGTGTCAGTTCCTTAGTGACCCAGGGTCATTTTGGACATATCAGGTCGGGTTGCCTTGTGGCTATAAATAGCCCACCCCCTACACCATAAATTGGTGGCTACTCAGAGTTAGTGCACGGCTTTTGTCGTTTGAGAGCAACCCACCTCGAAGCCTTTGAGAGAGAGAAATCCTTGCGAGGACAAAGCCCAAACACCCAGAGCCAAAGAGTGTTAGGCATCACTGAAGTCTTTCTGTCTGTGTGACCTGAAGACTTATTACACTTGAGGACTGTGAATCCTACAGCCGGTTAGGCGTCGTGTTCTGAGCATCCAAGAGTCATTGTGGATCGCTGGTGAACGAAGTCTGTGAAGGTTCAGAAGTCTACCTTGAAGACTTACCAGAGTGATTGGGCGAGGACTGTGTGTCCTCTTCTGAGTTGAATCTCAGCCTCCCTAACCAGACGTACAGTTGTCACAGCAACTGGAACTGGTCCAACAAATCATGTGTCTTCAACAAGTGACTGGTTCTATCCTCTCCCTCCCTTTACTTAGAGTTTGTCTTTGTGAAGTCATTGCCTATCTGTCGTACCTGTTTGACTTCATTGCTTGACTACTATCGTTGATTGGCTTCATACTATCTTCCATCCTGATCCTTACTACTGAGCTGCTATTAGTCTTTGTACTATCACATTATTGCATACTTGACTATGGTTTGCTTGTTGTAGTTTATCTTCCGCTGCATATCAATTAGGTCATTTCTATTGTTTGTCTTCGAAACTTCCACGTTTTGAAGACTTTCATAAAAATCGCCTATTCACCCCCCTCTAGTCGATAACTAGCACTTTCAATTGGTATCAGAGGAAGGTACTCCCTTGTTCTGTGTGATTAGGTTGAAGCACCTGGAGTTTTAGCTATGTTAACTGCAGGGATAATCAAAGTCTCCGCTGCTTGCCCATGTTCTATGGAACTGAATATACCTACTGGAAGAATAATATGCGCATGCATCTTGAAGCCATTGATGTCGACCTCTGGTATGTCGTCAAGAACGGCGTTCCCAAAACTGGTGAAGGTGTCACCCCTGCTGATGTCAAGAAGTTCATTCAACTGTACTCTACTGCCAAGAACATCATCTGTGGTTATCTGACCAAAGGACAGTATGGCCGTGTGAGTGCTCTGGAAACGTCGAAGCTAGTCTGGGACTGGCTATCCAAGGTCAACGAAGGCGTCTCAACCCAGAGAGATCAAAGGATCAGTGTTCTTCGCAACCTCTTCAACCGCTTCAAGAGAAACGACAATGAGAATGTCCAGCTCACGTTTGATCGCCTCACCGACATCACAAATGAGCTTCGTGCTCTCGGCGCCACTGAGATTACCAAGCATGAAATCGTCAAGACACTACTAAGATCACTTGACAGCTCCTTTGACACCCTTTCCCTCATGATACAAGAACATCCTGACTTCAAGACACTCGATCCGTCTGATATACTTGAGAGGCTCAACACACATGAGTTCCAGCTTTCTGAGAAAAGAGATATCTATGGTCCCTACTATGGCCGAACTCGCGCTTTGAATGCAAAAGTTGTTTCCTCATCTGAAGAAGAATCTGACTGCAGTTCTGATGATCCTGAAGACATTGGAAAGGAACTTGCTATGCTTGTGAAGAAGTTCCAGAAATTCACCAAGAAGAAAGGCTTCAGAAAGCCTTCATGATCCAGCTCAAGGAATGATGAAGCTTCCACCCATGACCACAAGAAGAGAACATGTCACAAGTGCAAGAAACCTGGACACTATATCTCTGAGTCTCCACAGTGGGACAATGAGAAGAAGAAGAAGAAGAGCAAGGAATATGATTCTGATGACAAGAAGAAGAAGAAATCTTCAAAGTCTTCTTCGAAGTCCTCATCAAGGTCTTCATCACATAAGAAGAGCTCATCTAGCAAGGCTCGTGCTTTTGTTGGCAAGGAGATGGATTCATCAGAGGAGTCTGCTTCTGAGGAGGCGGAGGTGGAGTCTGGAGAGGAGTCCAACCCTGGCGTTGCAAGTCTGGCTCTAGCCACAGCTTATGTTGCCAAGTCCATCTTCAACATTCAAGACAATGACTTCCACACCAACGCTAAAGCTGATGACGAAGACGATCCTACTCCCACCTACTGCTTCATGGCACATGGTGCCAAGGTAAAATCACGTGATGCTTACTTTCAAACATCAAGTGAAGATGACTCTGACTATGAATCCAAACCCAGCTACAAAACACTTGCTAAAATTGCAACTGAACAACAAAAAGCTATGGAACATACTCAAAAACTATTAGACAAAAGCGATGACCTGTTGGACGCGGAAATGACACGTTCACAGTCTTTAGTGGAAGACATAAAAAATCTTCATGCTGAGTACCAAGAACTTGAAAGTCGTCATGAAACGCTCTCAACCACTTATGAAAAGCTCTCCTATGATTATCTTCAAAGGAAGCAAGAGCTTGAGAAATCGAGAGCGGCTCATGAAGATCTTCAAAAAGAGAATGAGTCACTCCGTGCTCAACAGATCAGTTCCGCTCAGGATCGATTTGAACCACCATGTCTAAAATGCATTGAGCGTGATAACGCTACCTCTGTTGCTGAATGTTCCACTGCTGCTACTGTTGCATTGTCTTCAACTACTGATGTGGTAACTAACCCCTCTGCGGAGGATACCACTACTATCATTGATGAAAATGCTAGGTTGAAGACATTGCTTGAAACAGGGATGTATCAAAGTCTGAAAGGACATCAGACACTTTGCGATGTCCTCAAAAAGCAGATTCTGAACCGAAACCCTAGGAAAGAGGGTGTTGGGTTCGAGAGGAAAATGAATGTTGATGGTTCGTACTGGAAGCCTGAGCAGTATCCCAAAACCACATGTGTTGCTGCAAAGGAACCTTCAGCAGATCCATCCACCTTATCTAGTTTCACTTGCGCTAACCCTATCATCATTGATGAATCCTTTGATGCAAACTATAAGCTGTTCAAGAATCAGAATGGTGAAGTGTTTGCCAGGTATATTGGTACTAACTGCAGGAATGGACCACCTATGAAGAAGATCTGGGTACCTAAGAAGTGTATTGTTAATCTTCCTGTGAATGTCATCATGACACCACCAAGGAAGAAGACAAACCCCAGACCTATGGCTTCATATGGCCCAAAGGATTCATACAGATACAAGACTCACCTGAGTCACCCTGACGCCAATGTTTTGCAGGGAAATCATACTCAAACTTATGAATATGAGCGTGTGTCTTCAAACCGCTATGTTCATAGAACTAAGAACTTTTCTGCTTATTCATATGAGTATCATTCATCTCCTGCAAGGCTATTAGCTAGGGCTCCAAAGCCAAAGTTCTCAGATGCTGCACTTAGACTCATTGCTTCTAAGCCACCCCAGAAGATGTGGGTGGTTAAGAAGAATTAACTCTCTTCTGCAGGGAAGGGTCTCCAGCCTGCAATCAAAGACGTCCGATGCTATTGCCGGGGACCTAAAACACATTAAGGGACACATGATAAAATGGTTTTACTATGTATTTCACATCTGAATCGCTTACCAGTCATACTATGAGTCCTAACCTTGATCTATGCTGTGATAATCCTTGTGTGCGTCAAATGCTTATTCTTCACAACACTCTTTGTGAAGTCTATCCTCCTAACTGCACTGTAGGGTATGACACCTCATCCTTCAGAATGGATTATGGACAACGGATGCACTAATCATATGACTGGTGATCGAAGTCTTCTCATGGACTCAACCTGACGTCCATCAGACAAGAGTCACATCACATTTGCTGACACTGGTAAAATCAAGGTATTGGGTCTAGGTAGAGTTGCAATATCAAAGGATCAACACATGGATAAAGTGAGGCTTGTTGAATCCCTTGGTTGCAACTTAATGTCTGTCTCAATGCTTTGTGACTTGAACATGAGTGTGCTATTCGGAAAATATCGTTGCCTTGTACTAATGGAATCTGACAAGTCTCTAGTATTTGAAGGGTATCGAAAAGATGATCTATACATGGTAGATTTCTCAGCAGGTCCACAGCTTTCCGTATGTCTTCTTGCAAAAGCTTCAGAATGCTGGCTCTGGCATCGGAGGCTGGGGCATGCTGGTATGAGGAACTTACACACACTCGTCAAGAAGAAGCATGTCATAGGCATCGAGGGTGTCAAGTTCAAGAAGGATCATTTGTGTGGTGCCTGCGAAGCTGGAAAGATGACTAGGGCAAAGCACCCCTCGAAGACAATCATGACGACATCTCAACCCTTTGAGCTGTTACACATGGACTTATTTGGCCCTACTCACTACTCTACCCTCACAACAACTTCTTGTCTCTATGGCTTCGTCATTGTTGATGACTACTCAAGATATACATGGGTGCACATAATTCTCTACAAGACTGAAGTGCAAGATGTCTTCAGACGCTTCACAAACCGAGCCATGAACAATTATGGCGTCAAGATCAAGCATATCAGAAGTGACAACGGCACTGAGTTCAAGAACACCGGACTTGATCTTTATCTGGATACAATGGGAATCACTCATGAGTTCTCTGCTCCATACACACCTCAGCAAAATGGCATCGTAGAGCGCAAGAACAGAACCCTCATTGAGATGGCTCGAACAATGCTCGACGAATACAAGACACCAAGAAAGTTCTGGCCTGAAGCTATTGATACAGCATGTCACATCATCAACCGTGTTTACATCCATAAGCTTCTGAACAAAATATCCTATGAGCTCCTTACTGGCAAGAAGCCAAATGTTGGCTACTTCGGAGTATTTGGAGCTAGGTGCTGGATCAAGGATCCCCATCACAAATCAAAATTTGCACCTAAAGCTCACGAAGGCTTCATGCTCAGTTATGGAAAGGACTCGCACTCTTACAGAGTCTTCAACCTCTATCTCTACAAAATCATCGACACTATGGACGTGTGATTTGATGAAACCAATGGTTCACAAAGAGAGCTCCTGCCAAGTACACTAGACGAAGCTCCGCCCAACGAATCTATCAAGCTGATGGGAACTGGTGAAATCATGCCTTCTGAAGCACAGCCTAAAGCGGAACTTATCATTTCTGCACCTAACCAACCTGAAGACAATGCTCAGACCAAAGACAATCCTCCCAATGATGACAATGATCAGCAAGAGCAAGGTCTTCGTCCAGTTCATCCTCGTGTTGCAAATGAAGTACAAATTGAGAAGATAATTGATAGCATCAATGCACCTGGTCCACTTACTCGCTCAAGAGCAACACAGTTAGCAAATTTCCGTGGGCACTTTTCATTTGTGTCAATATCAGAACCCAAGAAAGTTGCTGAAGCCTTTATGGAACCTGAATGGATACAAGCTATGGAAGAAGAACTTCAATAGTTCAAGCTGAACAATGTTTGGGAACTTGTCAAGCGTCCTGACCCTCGCAAGCATAACATTATTGGTACAAAATGGATATATCGAAACAAGCAAGATGAGCATGGTCAAGTAGTTAGAAACAAAGCACGTCTTGTGGCTCAAGGATATACTCAAGTTGAAGGAATTGACTTCAATGAAACATTTGCTCTTGTGGCTAGGCTTGAAGCTATTCGCATACTGCTAGCCTATGCTAACCACCACAACATCTTGCTATATCAAATGGATGTGAAGAGTGCATTTCTCAATGGCACGATTGAAGAAGAAGTATATGTCGCTCAACCACCTGGCTTTGAAGATCCAAAACATCCTGATATGGTGTACAAGCTAAACAAAGCACTGTATGGCCTCAAACAAGCTCCTCGTGCATGGTATGATACGATCAAAGACTTCCTGAAGAGCAAAGGCTTCAAACCTGGATCCCTTGATCCCATACTCTTCACGAAGACATATGATGGTGAACTGTTTGTGTGCCAAATAAATGTGGATGACATTATCTTCGGCTGCACCAACTAGAAGTATAGTGATGAGTTTGGATACATGATGCAAGAACAATATCCGATGTCCATGATGGGTGATCTGAAGTTCTTCCTTGGTCTTCAAAATCATCAGCAAAGGAATGGCATCTTCATATCTCAAGAAAAATACCTCAAAGAATGTCTGAAGAAGTTTGGAATGGAAGATTGCAAAGGTTACATGACGCCAATGCCAGCCAAACACCATCTGGGTCCCGACGACAATGGTAAAGAGTTCAATCAAAAGGTATACCGCTCCATGATTGGTTCTTTACTTTACCTATGTGCATCTAGGCCAGATATTATGCTTAGTGTTTGCATGTGTGCTCGATTTTAAGCGGCACCAAAGGAATTGCATCACTAGCTGTGAAGCGAATTCTTCGATATTTGGCTTACACCCCAACACTCGGATTATGGTATCCAAAGGGCTCAAAATTTGATCTGGTTGGATTCTCGGATGCTGATTATGCTGGTGACAAGGTGGATTGCAAATCTACATCAGGCACATGTCACTTTCTGGGACGATCACTTGTCTGTTGGTCTTGACAAAAGCAGAACTGTGTATCACTCTCAACTGCTGAATCTGAATACATTGCTGCTGGATCTTGCTGCGCACAGCTTCTATGGATGAAGCAAACACTCAAGGACTATGGCATCAATCTGAAACAAGTACCTCTTTTCTGCGACAATGAAAGCGCCATCAAGATTGCCAACAATCCAGTCCAGCACTCGAAGACAAAGCACATTGAAATTCGTCATCACTTTCTCAGAGATCATGTCATGAAGAAAGATATTGACATCATTCACGTCAACACTGAAGAGCAACTGGCAAATATCCTCACAAAGCGCTTGGATGAGAAATGGTTTTGCAAGTTACAGTGTGAGCTAAATATCTTGGAATCCTCAAATGTCCTGTGATCAGGCACACATCCTAACACTTATGCATGTTGATGACTTAGATGTGCAACACACGAAGTAATGTATATCTTCAATCAATGAAGACTTACACTCTGAGTGTGAATACATTAAATTGGAATTTTACTTCGGAGCGCCACGATAATTGTGCGCCGTGTCTGGGTCTAATACTTCCTATACGGTGGGTAACGCCACCACCAAATTTCTTGGTTTGAAGTGTTTCACTCATGGCGTTATTTTTGCAATGTCTTCGCATTTAGTTTGTCTTCAATTTCAATTTATCTTCATGATTTTATTCACTATGTTGATTTCATAACTTTCTGATATATATACTAGTGTTCTGTCCTCTACAACATTCACTTATAGCTATGTCTTCCTAGTTGAATCTTTTGAACTAAGTGAATGTGATCGGACCCTAATCTCTCTATGCTTTCTATCTCAAACTCTATCTGTCCAAATCATATGCATTCTATTGAAACTGTCGAATGTCTTTGAGGGAGTCCTGGACTAGGGGGTGTCCGGATAGCTGGACTATCATCATCGGCCGGACTCTGAGACTATGAAGATACAAGATTGAAGACTTCGTCCCGTGTCCGGATGGGACTTTCCTTGGCATGGAAGGCAAGCTTGGCAATACGGATATGTTGATCTCCTACCATTGTAACCAACTCTGTGTAACCCTAGCCCTCTCCGGTGTCTATATAAACCGGAGGGTTTTAGTCCGTAGGACGAACAACCATTACAACAATCATACCATAGGCTAGCTTCTAGGGTTTAGCCTCCTTGATCTCGTGGTAGATCCACTCTTGTACTACCCATATCATCAATATCAATCAACCAGGAGTAGGGTTTTACCTCCATCGAGAGGGCCCGAACCTGGGTAAAAACATCGTGTCCCTCGTCTCCTGTTACCATCCGCCTAGACGCACAGTTCGGGACCCCCTACCCGAGATCCGCCGGTTTTGACACCGACATTGGTGCTTTCATTGAGAGTTCCTCTGTGTCGTCACCGATAGGCTTGATGGCTCCTTCGATCATCAACAACGACGCAGTCCAGGGTGAGACTTCTCTCCCCGGAAAGATCTTCGTGTTCGGCGGCTTTGCACTGCGGGCCAATTCGCTTGGCCATCTGGAGCAGATCGAAAGCTACGCCCCTGGCCATCAGGTCAGATTTGGAAGCCTAAACTTCACGTCTGACATCCGCGGAGACTTGATCTCCAATGGATTCGAGCCACAGCCGAGCGCGCCGCACTGTCACGATGGGGACGATTTAGCTCTGCTGCCGGACAGTGCCCTGGAGGCCGCACATGAGTCCGCTCCGATCCTTAATTCGGAGCCGACCTCGCAGATCGAGGACGGGTGGTTAGACACCGCCTCGGGGGCTGCAACCTCTACGGCGATGGAGCCAAATACTGACCTTGTCCCTTGTAAAGTCTGTGACTCCAAGGTGCCGGACTCCTCGCCGGACTCCGAACCTCCTGCGCCCCTGCCAATCGAATCCGATTGGGCGCCGATCATGGAGTTCACCGCTGCGGACATCTTTCAGCACTCACCCTTTGGCGACATTCTGAATTCGCTAAAGTATCTCTCGTTATCAGGAGAGCCCTGGCCGGACTGCGGTCAGTATGGTTGGGATACGGATGACGAAGAAATTCAAAACCCACCCACCACCCACTTTGTAGCCACTGTCGACGATTTAACCGACATGCTAGACTACGACTCCGAAGACATCGACGGTATGGACAACGATGCCGGAGACGACAGAGAACCAGCGCCTACGGGGCACTGGAAGACCACCTCGTCATACGACATATACATGGTGGACATCCCAAAGGATGGGAACGACGAAGAAGCAGCGGAGGCAGATTCCTTTAAGAAACACCCCAAGCGCCGACGTCAGCGGCGCCGCTCTAAATCCCGCCACAGCAAGAATGGAGATTCCGGCACCGGAGATAATAACACCCCAGAGAGTGCCGAAGATAATCCCCTCCAACAAGATTCAGCGCAGGAGGACGGAGAAGCCAACCCTCACAAAAGAGCGGCAGGCGAAGAGGTCGAGGATGATAACTACATGCCTCCCTCCAGAGATGAGGCAAGCCTCAACGACGATGAATTCGTCGTGCCCGAGGATCCCGTCGAACAAGAGCGTTTTAAATGCAGGCTTATGGCCACGACAAACAGCCTAAAGAAAAAAGCAGAAACAGCTCTGAGCTGACCAAGACCTGCTGGCCGACAGATGGACCGAAGTCCTCGCGGCCGAAGAGCATGAATTCGATCGCCCCTCCAGAAGCTACCCAAAACGAAAGTTGCTCCCCCGATTAGAGGAGGAGGCATATAAACCCTCATCACCAGCGCACAATACGGCAGACCGACCACCTCATGGCCGCGACAGAGAGGCATCTAGGACCCCCACCAGAACCGTACCCCGGCACCGCTCAAAAAGCGCAAAGCCACGGGGGAATGCACCGGACTTGCGAGACATATTGGAGGACAAGGCAAGACAATCAAGATCGATCTACGGATCACGTGGGCGCCCCACGATGCGCGATGACTACCGTCGCGCCGGATACAGCAACTCCAGTCGGGCCGAACACAGTCGACAAAGCTCGCTCGAGCTACGTCGTGATATTTCCCAATATAGAGGCACCGCACACCCACTATGCTTCACAGACGAAGTAATGGATCACCAAATCGCTGAAGGGTTTAAACCCGTGAACATTGAATCCTACGATGGCACAACAGACCCCGCGGTTTGGATCGAAGACTATCTCCTTCAGATCCATATGGCCCGTGGTGACGATCTCCATGCCATCAAATATCTCCTACTCAAGCTTAAAGGACCAGCTCGGCATTGGCTTAACAGCTTGCCAGCAGAGTCAATTGGGTGTTGGGAGGACCTGGAAGCCGCATTCCTTGACAACTTTCAGGGCACATATGTGCGACCACCAGATGCCGATGACCTAAGCCACATAATTCAGCAGCCAGACGAATCGGCCAGACAATTCTAGACACGGTTCTTAACAAAGAAAAATCAAATCGTCGACTGTCCGGATGCAGAGGCCCTCGCAGCCTTCAAACACAACATCCGCGACGAGTGGCTGGCCCGGCACCTAGGACAGGAAAAGCCGAAATCCATGGCAGCCCTCACATCACTCATGACCCGCTTCTGTGCGGGAGAGGACAGCTGGATAGCCCGCAGTAACAACCTCAGCAAAAATTCTGGCAGTCCGAACAACAAGGACCGCAATGGCAGGTCGCGTCGCAACAAAAACAAACGCCGTGTTAACGGCGATAACACTGAGGATACGACAGTCAACACCGTATTCAGAGGCTCTAAACCCGGTCAGCGGAAAAAGCTATTCAAAAGAACTACTCCGGGTCATTCCAATTTGGACCTAATACTCGACCACTCTTGCCAGATACATGGCACCCCCGAAAAGCCAGCTAATCATACGAAGAGGTATTGTTGGGTATTCAAGCAGGCAGGCAAGTTAATTTCCGAAAACAATGACAAGGGGCTGCATAGCGATGACGAGGAAGAGACCCGGCAACCGAACAGTAGAGGACAGAAGGGTTTTCCCCCACAAGTGCGGACGGTAAACATGATATACGCAACCCACATACCCAAGAGGGAGCGGAAGCGTGCACTTAGGGACGTATATGCGATGGAGCCAGTCGCCCCGAAGTTCAATCCATGGTCCTCTTGCCTGATCACTTTCGATCGAAGGGACCACCCCACCAGTATCCTCCATGGCGGATTCGCCGCATTGGTTTTAGACCCAATCGTCGATGGATTTCCCCTCACTAGAGTCCTGATGGACGGCGGCAGCAGCCTGAACCTGCTTTATCAGGATACATTGCACAAGATGGGCATAGACCCCTCAAGGATTAAACCCACAAAGACGACCTTCAAAGGCGTCATACCAGGTGTAGAGGCCAATTGTACAGGCTCAGTCACACTGGAAGTGGTCTTCGGATCCCCGGATAACTTCCGAAGCGAGGAGTTAATCTTTGACATAGTCCCGTTCCGCAGTGGCTATCACGCTCTGCTCGGGTGAACCGCATTTGCAAAGTTCAACGCGATGCCGCATTATGCATACCTCAAGCTCAAGATGTCAGGCCCTCGTGGAGTCATCACGGTCAACGGAAACACTGAACGCTCCCTCCGAACGGAGGAACACACAGCGGCTCTCACGGCGGAAGTACAGAGCAGCCTCTTAAGGCAATTTTCGTGTCCGGCTGTTAAGCGACCAGACATGGCCAAACGCGCCCAGAGTAACATACATCAAGACCACCTGGCACGTTCCGAGCACGCGTAGCAATGCGGCCCCAACCCCAGCCCTTGCATGATTGCAAGACTAGTCCTTCGCGTACATCATTACGCTCTGGAGGTACCATGGGCATAGGGGGAGGGGCACGACCACGACAGGCCCAGAGTGCGGCTCAACCACAACAGGGGCTCCCAAGTGTGTCGCTCTTTTTCTTTTTTCTTTTTTATCCACAGGACTCCGTTAACCAGAGGCCCTGTCTGGTAGTGGACCTGCCGAACTCACGATGCAACAGCCAGGGAAGGACAAAGGATACGGCGAACACTCAAGTGGTCTCCATTATGAGCATTAAATCTGTTTAATACACCATTCCGCAGCCTACCCCTGGAGGGGGACATGTTTAATAGTCCAATCCCTTGCTTACGCACTATTTGTATCGTTATGCACTCATGGCAGAATTCCTTGAATAAACAATGCATCACTTTTCGCTTGTAATTGCATTCCTTTCTTACATATATGTTCATTTATGACATTTTGCATCCGTACACCTTGGTATGGCCGAATACACCAGGGGCTTAAGTTCCCCGCATTATGGTGTGATAAGTCCGAACACTTTCACAAGTGCGGCACCCCGAACTTATAGCATTATATGCATCGGCTCCGAATCATGTCTTGGGTCAATAGTTGGGTTTGCCCGGCTCCCATGTTTTGGTACCTTACGTTCCGCTTTATCGGCTAAGGTAGCACTGGGAGAATCACTGCGATTGCGCCCCGGTTGAGCTAGGCGAGCGCCTCAGTGGAGAAAGCTAAAACTGACCGTCATGATAAGGCGAGAGCTGGTCGCTGTTCGAGAGGTTTTTTCGAGTCCCTAAAGACTTATGCCGCTTAGAGCGAGGAACCAGCTTTGTCCGGCCCAGGCGTGGATAGCCCCCCGAACTCGGTCTTCCGAACACTAGGGGCTTCGCCAAAATTTAAAATTATAGAATTCTATGGCTAAGTGAGAGTGTTCAAGCATTATAAGTCTGGTTGCCTCGTTCGTTGTGTTGAGCGCCTCCCTAGATGGACCCAAACATGGGAACAAGAGTGCTCAAGTTTATCCCGAACACCCCAGAACTAGTGGCATGGGGGTTGAAGCCGACGACTTGCCATCTCTCAGATTTGATAAACGGCTGCACAGAAGGTAATATTTTAAATTAATAAGCGTTGCTTAGCGCATATGAACAAAGTTTTCAACGCACAGGATAACACATTGCGAGTCTACTCAAATATTACATCTTTGGAGCACTCATCCGCAATATTGCGGGCACCCTTTAGGACACTCTTATAATACATTTCGGGCGTGCGATACTCCTTGCCCGCCGGCGGCGCGTCCGTCAGAAGCTTCTCAGCATCCAGCCTGCCCCAGTGCACTTTTGCACGGGCAAGGGCCCGACGGGCACCTTCAATGCAGGCGGAGCGCTTGATGACTTCCACCCAGGGACACGCATCCACCAGCCGCCGCACCAGGCCGAAGTAGCTCCCAAGCATGGCCTCCTCGGGCCACAGCCGAATTATAAGGCCCTTCATGGCCTATTCGGCTACCTTGTGGAGCTCGACCAGCTGCTTCAGCTGGTCGCTAAGGGGCACCGGATGTCCGGCCTCAGTATATTGAGACCAGAAGACCTTCTCCGTCGAGCTCCCCTCCTCGGCCCGGTAGAATGCGGTAGCATTAGACACGCTGCGAGGCACATCTGCAAATGCTCCCGGAGAGCTCCGAATTCGGGTAAGTAACAGGTAATTCACATCCACATGCTTGCTTTGCATGAAAAATGCCTTACCCGCCGCTATTTTCTTCACCGCCTCAATCTCCTGGAGGGCCTTATGGGCTTCGGCCTTAGCGGCTTTGGCACTCTTAAGAGCCGATGCAAGCTCAGACTCTTGAGTCTTTGAGTCGCGCTCCAACCTCTCATACTTTTCCACGAGATCCTGGAGCTCTTGCCGCACCTCCGCCACCCGCGCCTCCTGCTTCTCTCGCTCAGCTCGTTCCATGGCCGCATTATGTTCGGCCACGCACACGGCCTCCTTTAGGGTCGCCACCTCGTTCGTGGCCCCTGCAGTGCCCACGTTATCCTTGTTATTTCTCTTGCAACCAAAATCCTTTTCTGTAAGGTGCAAATTCAATACGGTGTTACTCACCTTCTTTGTCCTCGAGCTGCTTCTTGGCAAGGCCGAGCTCGTTCTCGGACCGCTCGAGGTTCTGCTTCAAAGCATCGACCTCCACAATTAGTGCGGCATAGGTCAGCAACGCAGCCTGCAATCCCATATTGACATATTTTTTAGAACTCCTGCGTATATTTTATAAGATCCTCAGTCCGGCTTCTCTTTCCGAACACCGAACCGACCGTCAGGCGCTACTGTCTATGCAGTATTACATCACACATTTTAAAATTTCTTACCTCAAAGCCTGTTAGAAGGCTACTGCAGGCTTCGGTCAGCCCGCTTTTGGCAAGCTGAACCTTCTGAATCACCGCACTCATGATAGTGCGGTGTTCTTCCATGATGGAAGCGCCGTTGAGCGCCTCCAACAAGTTGTCCGGCGCCTCCGGTTGGACGGAGGCTGCCGGTGTCACGGTCTTTCCCTTCTTACAAGGGGCCGCCTGCCGGACTCCGGAACCACTGCTGGTTCCGGTGCGGAGGCCAGTGCAAAGTCCGGGAGGTTGCCCTGTGGCACCTCCGGAGCCTCCCCCTCCTGGCGGGTCCCCTCTTGGGATCCCACCTCGGTGTCCTCAGCATCACGAGGGGTGGAGGCGATCGGAATGGAATCCCCATCCGACGGAGCCAAGGACCTGCTCGAGGAGGCGGGAAGATCGTCCTCGGCCGGACTACAGGTTGTATGCGGCATCAGAAGGACACCATGTGGCAAAAAAGAGAAATTATAAATCATCTAGGAATTCGGACACTTACGATCTTGCCAGGGGCTTGGCCCTTGAGGGCCACCCCTCGTCGCCGTCGTTGGCGTTGGCGGAGCAGTCCGGAGGAAGGGTCCTTCCCTTCTTGGACCCTTCGGTCTCCCTCGTTGGGGAAGCCTTCCTCTTCTTCTCTCCCCCCTCTTGGGGAGAGTCCTCTTTCTCCTCCTCGTCTTCAGGGAGGAGTCCGCCTCGGAACCATCGGACGACGAGTCCGATACCACCTGGCACCGAGAACTCCTTCGGGTTCCCGTGGCCTTCTTCTTGGCCTTCTTCTCCGGCACCACATAAAGGGCCCGAACCAGCAGCCCCGTTAAACGGGTGTCCGCTGGGTCTTCGGGAAGGGGAGCCGGACAGTTAACCTGTCCGGACGTCTTCTGCCAGTCCTGTTAAAGGCATTGGGAGTTTTAGATCCCACATAGAGTCAAACTATGAAAGAAATGAGTGTCCCATAAAGGATAACAAAGCTTACCTCGCCGGCCGGGCGCTTTGTGCTGAATCCGCGATCTTTAGTTGCGGATGCGGGCGCTTCTCCGCCCTTGAACAGCACCCTCCAGGCAGCTTCGTACGTCGTGTCGAAGAGCCCGCTCAGGGTCCGGTGCTGTGCCGGATCAAACTCCCACAAATTGAAGGCCCGTTGCTGGCAGGGGAGAATCCGGCGGACGAGCATGACCTGGATCACATTGACAAGCTTATGCTTCTTGTTCACCAGGGTCTGGAGACAAGACTGGAGTCCGGTCAGCTCCTCCGAACTATCCCATAGAAAGCCCTTCTCTTTCCAGGAGGTGAGATGCATAGGGGTACCAGATCTGAACTCGGGGGCCGCCGCCCATTTAGGGTCACGCGGCTCGGTGATATAGAACCACCCTGATTGCCACCCTTTGACGGACTCCACGAAGGCACCCTCGAGCCAGATGACGTTGGGCATTTTGCCCACCATGGTGCCTCCGCACTCTGCTTGTACGCCCTTCACCACCTTCGGCTTGACATTGAAGGTTTTTAGCCACAAGCCGAAGTGCGGCTGGATGCAGAGGAAGGCCTCGCACACGACGATAAACGCCGAGATGTTGAGGATGAAGTTTGGCGCCAGATCGTGGAAGTCCAGGCCGTAGTAGTACATGAGCCCCCGGACAAAGGGATGAAGTGGGAAGCCCAGTCCACGGAGGAAGTGGGGAAGAAATACGACCCTCTCATGGGGCCTGGGGGTGGGGATGAGCTGCCCCTCATCGGGCAGCCAGTGCGCGATGTCGCTGGACAGGTATCCGGCGTCGCGCAGCTTTTCGATGTGCCCCTCCGTAACGGAGGAGGCCATCCACTTGCCTCCCGCTCCGGACATGGCTGGAGAAGGTTGAGGCGAGATGTGCGGACTTGGGCGCTGGAGCTCGAGTGCATGGAGATGGATAAGCAAAGGAGGAAGAAGGTGTAGGTAAAAAAGGTGGATCCTTATCCCCTTATATATGGGCGGACGAAGACTATGCGTCCCCACCGGCCTGGTAAAACTCGCTTATCTCCCAAGCACCACAATCAATGGCGTGGTTGGGTTACCCACGTTCGTATTGATGGGAATCCCAGAATAAGGGGAACACGATCTCTGCTTCAACAAGACGTGCCACGGAAACCGCTTCGCTAAACGCGCTGAGGTGGTATAATAAAAATGATTCAAGTAAAGGCTTGGTAGTGGTGTGATGTCATGCCACGAAATACGTCAGTAGATTGAACTTGTGTACATATTATTCTCTCTACGGTGGTATGTGGAATTTATTTTGCAGAGCCGGACACTATCCTGGTGTTCACAATCTTCTATGAATTATTCGGAGGAGGAACCCGCCTTGCAATGCCGAAGACAATATGCGCGCCGGACTCATCGTCATTGAAGCCTGGTTCAGGGGCTTTTGAGGGAGTCCTGGACTAGGTGGTGTCCGGATAGCCAGACTATCATCATCGGTCGGACTCCAAGACTATGAAGATACAAGATTCAAGACTTCGTCCCGTGTCCGGATGGGACTTTCCTTGGCGTGGAAGGCAAGCTTGGCAATACGGATATGTAGATCTCCTACCATTGTAACCGACTCTGTGTAACCCTAGACCTCTCCGGTGTCTATATAAACCGGAGGGTTTTTGTCCGTAGGACGAACAACCATTACAACAATCATACCATAGGCTAGCTTCTAGGGTTTAGCCTCCTTGATCTCGTGGTAGATCCACTCTTGTACTACACATATCATCAATATCAATCAAGCAGGAGTAGAGTTTTACCTCCATCGAGAGGGCCTAAACCTGGGTAAAAACATCGTGTCCCTCGTCTCCTGTTACCATCCGCCTAGACGCACAGTTCGGGACCCCCTACCCGAGATCCGCCGGTTTTGACACCGACAGTCTTCTCTACGTCCTTGTTAGCAGAAGAAATAGAGACAAACATTAAGTCTGTTTTAAATGATTCATCCTTATTGTTTGAAATCCGGAGAAGCCGGAACAACCATCCGACAAGCCTGGCGGGCGTGGGAACGGGGGACAACTCTGAGTATGTTGCATGCTTGCCACGTGCCCCTCAGATGTGAACCGCTAGGGGCACCTGAGTAATTGCGCTTTGCTGCACACTTCCTTATAAATACATGTCCCTTGCGGTAAAGAAAACCTTCTTCCACCTCTTCACCTCGTCAAAACCCTAGCGCCACCGCTAGCTCTCGACGACGCCGGTGACGAAGCGCTTAGCTGCCGTGACTTCTCCGATGCCATCCTCACGCCGGCTGCGGACATCGTCCTCTCCGCCGCCGCCGTAGGTGTCCTCCGTCGCCAAGTTAGGGCATGGTGGATTGAACTGCTCGGTCTCCTATTCATCCCATCTAGCAGTTCTTCGTGTGGTAAATATAACTCTATTTTTACCATTTTTTTGATCCTCAAAGATTCATCCTATTTACCAAAATTGGTTTCTGCCTATACAATGTTAGATCTATTCTGTCTGCATCTCATACTGCCTAGTATATTCACTTAAGCTTAATATCTAGTTAGATTCCTCACTTGTACTTATTCATGGATTCGTACAAATCTGGAACCAACTCTCAACATATAAGTGAATGTCTTCGCATCATGAGGTCAATGTCTTCAAACTGATTTATCTTCAAAATCTTTTGAGAATGCATATGACCTCTTCCACTTCCCTCGCATCTCTAATGCTGTCACAGGTACATGTCCGTGGGAGAATCCCTTGGTTCTCATAGTCTGCATTCGTTTGCAGAATTCTTACAACATCACATTAACTCTCCCGAAGCCAGTTCCTGTTTGTCCAGCAAGCGAAAGCCTTTGAAGCCTTTGAACGTGTTGAAACCATTCAGTTTGAAGTTCATGGCTGCAGAGAAATCACTAAGGAAGGGTGGCAGACAGCATCATGGGGGAACATCAAAAGATTTGCCTGATGACCACGCAGAGCTTTACAAGACAGATCCTGAAGAGGATTATAATCAGCGCAAGACACGAATCCAATGGATTCGACGATATTGGTCTGAACAATGGTTCAAATACAAGTTCGTGACCCAAGAATACGCTGAGAAGAATGCTATCAAAAGTCCTTGGGGTGATATTCTCTATCAAAGCCTTCCACCCAAGAACAGAGCTGAAGCTATTGCACAGGGTTTCTATCCTTGTATGGTCCGTGGACCTCAGCCTGAAAATGCCGACCCATCATCATTGCTCTGGTGTCGTGACGATAATCTCTTCAAGCGCAACTTCTGGCATGCAAAGGCATCGGCCAAGGAAAACAAGAAGTCATTGGGATTAGACTTCAACCCTGGTCCCTCTGCTCCCCGTGCTGACGGCTCACTTGATGCAAAACCCAATGTCGTCGGCCCTTTCTCCAACCTTGATGGCCTCATCACTTACATCTTGGTTCAAGGTGCCAAAGTGGATCATTCTGATAATGATGCTGACACTGATGAAGCCCCAGCTCCTCCTCCAAAGCCGAAGAAGCTAAAGAAGACTAAGGCTTCAAGATCAGCTGCTCCACCAAAAGCTTCTCGTGCGAAGCCACTGGCCATTGCACCACCTGAAGATAGTGTGCAGTATGAAGATCTAACCTGTATCTCCAAGAAGACGGAGAAGAAAAAGAAAATTGTCAAGTATACTGATCAAACATTGACTCCCGCTGCCATTCTGCGAGAAGAGCACATTGATCTGTCCAGCGATGAAGATCTTGCTGATGATGCTCTTGAGCAACTGATCAAGAGCAAGGAGGAAGCAGAGATCTTCAATGATTTACCTCTCTTTGATGTGGCAATCATCCATCACTTCATTGATGAGTGGTTTGACACCGCAAATCTCAGCTTTGAAGATCTGCAACTTCCCATTGGCCTCAGCGTTTCCTTCAATGGCTGTTGGTGTACTAGAATAGGGGTACCCTAGTACCCCGAACTTTTGCACGGGCAGTTGCAGCACCCCGCGGCAAGGTTTGCCGGGTGACCGCCAAGGTCCTCCGTGGTTCCTTTGGAGACATTCAAGAACAAAGTGTCCAAGCCAAGGAGACAAGGCCCCGGCAAGAGGAGCTTGCCGGGAAGGCCAACCAAAGCTTCCCAAGGAACTTGCCGCGACGTGCCTCACGTCCCGGCAAGGCAACAAGGCCCCGGCAAGAGGAGCTTGCTGGGAAGACCAACCAAGGCATCTCGAGGCCCGGTGAGCGACAAGCTTCTGGACCTGACAAGACAACGGCCGCGGCAAGGCGCTTGCCGCGGCAGGCAGCCACCCTGTGCCCATGCTCCAGCGCATCCACCAACGTGTCGCTCTGGGGGCCTTTCCAGGCACGCGTGGCGGGAGGCTGTGCAGCCAGCGGTGCGCGGTGGCATGCGAAGCTGACAAGATCGCCATCGTGGCGAACGGTGGCGCCTCTAACGATCCTTTTCTGCACTGTTTGGGCGACACAGACGGGCATTTAATGCCCTTGTCCCCTGCCGTCAGGGTTAGGTAAGGTGCACTGTACAAGTAACTATACCAACCACCTCGCTTTTTACATTTGTACCCTTCTCTGTGTTGCCACCTGTCGGTGACCCCTTGAGCATATAAAAGGAGGCCCATGCGCAACGTAGAGGGGGTTCGGACCCAGGAAATCACAGACGAGGCTCGGATCATTCGGAATCCAGAAAAACACTTAGCTCTCTCTCGAGCAAGAACACAATACAATCAAACAAGCAGCAGTAGGAGTGTTATATCTCCGGAGAGCTCCGAAGCTGGGTAAACTGCTCGTGTGCTTCGCCTCGATCTGCTCTTCGTGCGATCTCCGCCCCCCGCCGAACCGAAAGGGGCTCGGTCCGCCGGTCCCATAGGTGTTCGTGGATCAGTTTCCCCGAAATCTTTGGCGCGCCAGGTAGGGGGCGTCGAGATTGCGTGAACCTGATCCGGCATTCACACGAGCTAGATCTTCGTTTTCTTCATCGACATGCCACCGAAGAAGAAGACTTCGGCGGCAGCTGCTCCGTCCACGTCACTTCCACCACCACTGGAGCAAGCGGGTGGTGGAATGGACGCCGGCGGAAGAACGGACGTCGACGAGGAAGCTTATGATGCTGCCAGGTCCAAGGACAAGGCTGCACAAACCTCGGCGACCGTACATGTTCCGCGCCCATCTCAGGAGGCGCAGGACCAACAGCGTCATGGCACTCGCAGTGCCATACGCATGATAGGCCAAGATCAAGCTGGTGGATCTTGGGGCGCTCAAGACCAGCATGCGCGCCAGCGTGCTGGCACGAGCGAGGCACGGTCACCTGGACGGGATACTGCTCCTTCTGACATAGTTAGAAGTCCCAGCACATCCCGCTCCTCGCGCCATCCGCCACTGCCACCCACCACTCCAGCAGAAGCTTTGGCGCGAGCTCAACTGCTCCTGGATTACCCTCTAATGTCAGACAAGATCGACGAATGGAGGGCCACCATTCAGAGTCTCATTGGCTACGCCAACGGCGACACTCCGCGGCAGCCGAGCATGTCGCCGCCGCGGCAGGGTTGCCAGGCGCGAACCGGTGGCGACGAAACTGGTGGGGGTGCAACCACCATGCAGTCACCACCCCGAAGGCCAAGATCGCCGACTCATCGGATCCACCTCGACAGCGACTCCACCGCATCATCGGATCCACGGGCTCGTCGCGATCAGCACCAAGTTCTTCACGATCGACAACAAGAAGACGCTCGTACTCGCATCGAGCGCCGAAGAGAAGCGCGACGTCAATCCGACAAGCGCGCTGGGCCCTCTGTTGACATGCATGCGCCAGGGGAACCAGGCGACTTGCCGTACGCGGTAGGTTGCCCTGCGTTCACTCATGAGCTGCGGAAAGTCCAGTGGCCCAGCATGAAGAACTTCAAGCCAGACGTACCGGAGAAGTACGACGGAAAGACGCATCCGTCGGAGTTCCTCAGCATCTACACCATTGCGGTGCAGGCTGCCGGGGGACGGGACGACAAGATCCTTGCCAACTACTTCCCGCTGGTGCTCAAGCGCAACGTCAGATCCTGGCTCATGCACTTGCCGGACAACTCCATATCCTCTTGGGCCGATCTATGCCATCAGTTTGTCGGCGCCTTCACAGGCGGCCACAAGCCTCATGGCCAAGAGAGTGACCTTCATCTGCTCGCCCAGAAGGAAGGAGAGGCCCTGCGCAAGTACATTCAGAGATTCAGCAGCGTACAACACAACATCCCAGACGTCCACCCTGCCGCGGTGATCAGCACGTTCCATCAGAACGTGCGAAACAACCGGAAGGAGATGGCGATGGCGATCAGGATGCGGGAGGAGATGGCGATGTGCAAGATCAGAGACGTCAGTGAGCTATATGGCCTGGCCGACAAGTGTGCACGTGCTGAGGAAGGGAGGAGACTCCCCGGAGAGAATATAGGAGCAGGAGGATCTGACAGTGAGGATGCTGCCCCGGCAAGGAAAAACCGGCGGCGGAACAACCGGAAGAAGAAAGGCAAAGAGGTGCTGGTCATTGAGCAGTCCGGCAAGACGCCCAAAGCTGGCAGCTCCGGCAAGGAGGTTGCCGCGGAGGTGGCGGTCGCTGACAAGCAGGACGGCACCAACAAGCAATACTGCAAGATCCACCGCACCAAGGGCCATGATCTCCAGAGCTGCAAGAATGTCAAGCAGCTTGTTGAGCAACAGAAAGCTGAGTACGAGCGGCGCGACAAGGAGAAGGCCCAGGCCGAGGAGGATGCCGCGGCAAGGCCAAGCAGCGGCAAGGAGACAGACCTCCTCGCGGCTGCGACAAGGATGAAGATGACGACGACGATGAAGACATGGATGATGAGGAGACTGATGAGCAGGAGTTCCAGAAAGCCACAGAGGTCCTGTGCGTTGACGGCGGTGCTTCTCTGCATACTTCGCACCGCCAGCTCAAGCAGTGGGTGCGGGAAGTTAATGCAGCAGAACCACCCGGCGAGTCACGCAAGCCTCTGAAATGGTCCAGCACGCCTATCATCTTTGATATTGAGGACCACCCTGATCGCATAACTGCGGTCGGGTGCTTGCCGATGTTGGTCTCACCAACTATCCGCAACCTCAAGGTCACTAAGATGTTAGTTGACGGCGGGGCCGGCTTGAACCTGATCTCCTCCGCGGTGCTCCAGAAACTCCAGATCCCTGACAGTGAGCTCGAAGAAACCGGTATGTTCCAAGGAATCAACCCGGGAAGGAGCAAGCCGAAGGGAAAGATCACGTTGCCGGTAACATTTGGCAGCGAGCTCAACTTCAGGACTGAGAGGGTCACGTTTGATGGTGCTGACTTTCCATTGCCTTACAATGGAATCCTTGGCCGTCCAGCACTTGCCAAGTTCATGGCAGCCTCTCACTATGCATACAATGTGCTGAAGATGCCAGGCCCGATAAGTGTCATCTCTGTCCCTGGCGACAAGAAGGATGTCCTTATCTGCGCTGACAAAATTTTCCAAGAAGCAACAGCCGCAGCAGAACGCAAATCACTTGCCGCTGAAGCTCCCGGGGGGAAGAAGAAGACCAAGTCTGGCAAGAGCTCTGATGCCCACTCCGGCAAGCGCACCTCTTCGGAGTGCTGCGCTACCCTCGAGGACGCACCATCGAGCTCCACCGGCAAGTGTAAGAAGGCAATGGCAGCTCCACCTGAGACCAAGAAGGTGTCCGCCAAGGAGGACAGCACTGGTGGTACCTTCACCATCAGTGCCACTCTCGACCCTAAATAGGAAAGCGCGCTCGTTGCTTTCCTGCGGGCGAACATCGACGTGTTTGCATGGCAACCGTCTGACATCCCCGGTGTTCCCAGGAAAGTAATTGAGCACCACCTTGCCGTCTGTCCTCATGCGCGGCCCGTCAAGCAGAAAGTCAGGAAACAGGCAGTAGAGCGCCAAGAATTCATTGCAGAAGAAATCAAGAAGTTGGAAGCAGCAGGCCTTGTCAGAGGAGTACTTCATCCTACGTGGTTGGCCAATCCTGTAGTCGTGCGCAAGGCTAACGGGAAATGGAGGCTTTGTATCGACTTCACTGATGTCAATAAAGCTTGTCCCAAAGACCCATTTCCCTTGCCGCGCATTGATCAGATTGTTGACTCCACGGCCGGATGTGATTTGCTCTCATTTCTTGATGCATACTCAGGATACCATCAGATCTTCATGGAAGAAGAGGATGAGGAGAAGACCGCATTCATCACCCCGTGTGGCACGTACTGTTTCGTACGGATGCCTTTCGGTTTGAAGAATGCTGGTTCAACATTCGCAAGGGTGGTCCACCATGCTTTTGAGCCGCAGATGCACAGAAATGTGGCAGCCTACATGGATGATATAGTGGTCAAGAGCAAGGATAGGGCGACCTTGATTCAAGATTTAGACGAGACATTTGCAAATCTGCGCAAGATCAACCTCAAGCTTAACCCCGAGAAGTGCGTCTTTGGAGTACCTTCCGGCAAGCTTCTCGGGTTCTTTGTGTCTCAGCGGGGAATTGAAGCCAATCCCGACAAGATCAAGGCCATTGAGCAGATTGAAGCACCAAAGCGCGTCAAGGCCATTGAGCAGATTGAAGCGTGGTTGCTCTCAGCAGGTTTATCTCTAGATCTGCTGAGCGCGCCCTGCCATTTTTCAAAATATTGAAAAAGGCAGGTCCAATGAAATGGACTCCAGAGGCAGAGGCTACGCTGCAGGACTTGAAGAGATACCTGTCCTCCACTCCAACACTTGTCGCACCTAAACCACAAGAGAAGTTGCTGCTGTATATAGCGGCAACCAATCAAGTGGTTAGTGCTGCGTTAGTTGCGGAGAGGGAGGCAGATGATGAGCCAGCAACCACGGCAGATGCGTCCGACGACAAGCAGGGGGCTACGCCGACAAGCTCTGGTCCCGACAAGGATGGATCTGCGCAGGAGAATGATAAGATGCAGAAGAGAATGGTGCAACGCCCAGTTTACTTTGTCAGTTCCCTTCTGCAGGGGGCTAGGTCAAGGTACTCTGGCGTGCAGAAGTTGCTTTTCGGCCTTCTCATGGCCTCGAGAAAGCCGCGCCATTACTTCCAAGCACATGAGATCACGGTCGTCACTCGCTTTCCGCTGAAGAGGATACTGCAAAATCCAGAAGCGACAGGCATGATTGTCGAATGGGCGCTGGAACTGTCAAGCTTTGGCCTCAAGTTTGAGAGCACTTCAACTATCCAAAGCAGAGCATTGGCAGAATTCATAGCAGAGTGGACGCCAACACCAGATGAAGAAATTCCAGAGATGAGCATCCCCGTCAAGAAGGCAAGCAAAGAGTGGCTGATGTACTTTGATGGTGCCTTCTCGCTGCAAGGCGCCGGTGCGGGCGTACTGCTTGTCGCACCCACCGGAGAGCACCTCAAGTACGTAGTCCAGACGCACTTTCCCAAGGAGCAAGCAACGAACAATACTGCGGAGTATGAAGGGTTGCTTGCCTGTCTCAGGATCGCAGCGGACCTTGGGATCAAGAAGCTCATTGTCAGGGGTGACTCACAGCTTGTCGTCCGCCAAGTGAACAAAAACTACCAGAGTCCGTTGATGGAAGCTTATGTTGATGAAGTGATAAAGCTATAAGAGCACTTTGACGGCCTACAGATGGAGCATGTCCCCAGAGCTCAGAATGACATTGCTGATGGCCTGTCGAAATGCGCCGCACTAATGTTACCTGTGGAACCAGGGATCTTTGTGCTCAAGCTGACTCAACCATTCGTAGCACCATCAATTGGACTAAGCAAGAAGAGGAAGTTGATTTCTGGTGACTACTTTCCGGCAGAGCTCCCCGAAGCCGCCGCCAAGAAGGTCCCCAAGATCAACACCAAGGATGCTGAGGAGCAGTCTGCTCCGGCAAGCCTTACAGTTTGTTCCGTTGAAGCAGACGCTCCCGACAAGTTTTGCTCCGGCAAGCTTGCCGGGGAACATCAAGCTCCGGCAGAGCCGCAGGTTCTTGCCGTAGAAGCGGATGTTCCCGCAGCAGCAGATGTGCCTTTAGTCCTTGTTGTCGAGCCGCAAGCTCCAACATGGGCACAACAGATTGTCCATTTCCTTCAGACAGGAGAACTTCCCGAAGAGCAGGAAGAAGCGGAAAAAGTAGCCCGGCAGTCGAGTATGTACCAGTTTGTCGATGACACACTGTACAGAAGAAGGCTCAACGGTGGGAAATTGAAGTGTATTCACCGGGAAGACGGACAAAAGCTGTTGGCAGAGATACATGGAGGCATATGTGGCCACCACATTGGCGCAAGAGCACTTGCCGGCAAAGCTTTCCGGCAAGGTTTCTTTTGGCCGACAGCCCTCCAGGATGCAACTACCCAAGTAACCAAGTGTGAAGCATGCCAGTTCCATTCCAAGCAGATACACCAGCCAGCTCAAGCTCTCCAAACGATCCCTTTATCCTGGCCATTTTCGGTCTGGGGGCTCGATATCCTCGGCCCCTTCCCCCGAGCTGTTGGGGGCTTTGAGTACTTGTATGTTGCAATCGACAAGTTCACAAAGTGGCCGGAAGTGGAACCAGTGAGGAAGGTGACAGCACAGTCAGCAGTCAAGTTCTTCAGGTCGATTGTTTGTCGTTTCAGGATCCCTAACAGGATCATCACCGACAACGGCACACAATTCACGAGCCGCACCTTCATGTAGTACGTCCAAGATCTTGGCGCCAAGGTCTGCTTCGCTTCTGTTGCTCACCCGAGAAGCAACGGTCAAGCGGAGAGGGCAAATGCTGAAGTGCTGCGCGGGCTCAAGACCAGAACTTTCGACAGGCTGCACAGGTGCGGAAGGAACTGGATCGAGGAGCTGCCAGTGGTTCTTTGGTCGATCAGGACGACGCCAAATCGAGCCACTGGCTAGACACCTTTCGCTCTAGTATATGGAGCAGAGGCAGTTCTCCCCACGAAACTCGTATACGGATCACCTCGAGTGCTCGCTTATGATGATCTTGAGCAAAAGCGGCTGCGACACAATGACGCGCTGCTCCTTGAGGAGGATCGTCTTCCGGCTGTTGTACGAGCTGCTCGATACCAGCAAGCTTTGCGCCGCTACCATAGCCGCAAAGTTAATGCCAGAAGCTTCGAGGAAGGCGACCTTGTTCTTCGGCGCGTTCAGTCCGCCAAGAATTTCAACAAGTTGACGCCGAAGTGGGAAGGCCCTTATTGGGTGAAACGAGTCACTAGGCCCGGTGCTGTCCGCCTTGAGACCGAAGATGGCATTCCGGTGAGCAACTCCTGGAACATTGAGCATCTTCATAAGTTTTACCCGTAGGGCGCGGTTGCCGGAACCCGTTCCGGCAACCACCTTTTGTACAAGTCTTGCCGATGTTGCATGTAATCCTTTGTACAAAGCCGGGCGCAGATCCCGTGCATAAGTAAAGCTCATGTGCTCCGCACATCTTGTCAATTTCATGCTTTATACTTTATATTTGCATGCATTATCTGACACTTTGTGCAGCACCTACCCCCGGTAAGCAATAACGAGCCGGAAGGCACCATATCTTTATTTTCCTCTTCTTTCTTTTTCTCAACAAAGGAAAGCAAGGTTCCCTCGCGCACAAGTTTGCCGGGGGGAAGGAGAAGATTATGATGTGGAACAGGCATCGTACCAGCGAGTTTCGCCTTGCCGGGAAGCAAACGACAGAAAAGCTAAGTTCCAGCGAGTTTCGCCTTGCCGGGAAGAAAACGACAGAAAAGCTAAGTTGCCAAAGATTGAGCAATTAGTTTTAAAATTTTCAGTTATCTTCCTCGAACGACCGTGCTTTGTATGGAAAACCTGTGCGCGGAGGAACCAACTCGTAGCTAGTTGTGCCCTTACTTTGTTTCGAGTCCGCTCAACAACTTAAGTGTGCTGCATCTAGTCGCGACAAGGTTTCTTGTCGGAAGCGGCACCGCCAGCAGGCTGCTGATGTCGAGCACTCAGCGCTCGCGGCTCGGGTGCCTGCGCCGACAAGTTCCCTAAAAGCATAGGGTAAAAACATACAAAGGAAGGAATCTAGTAAAGGAAATAACGTAGCAATTGATACCAGAAATAACTTGTCGAGTTATATTACAAAATAACTTCTCGCAGCTCTAACAGATTGATCTTATAATATGGCTAGCAGCGACAAGGAGAAAAAGACATGGGCGGCCTAGTCTACGCGATCGCCCTCAACCCTCTTGATCTCGCTCACCTTGTCCACAATGGGTGTGCAAGGGCCTTGAGCGCATCCCGATCAGCATCCGGCGGCAAGGACCTGAGGACGTTGGTAGGTTGAGGCCTAGATTGCGGAAGGCCACCTTCATCAGGACCTTCTGGAGAGCTCCTGCGCAGATCCTGCGCGACTCGTCGGCCAGCTGCTTTGGGATCCTCTCCCGGAGTCGCTAGAGTGCCGTCACCACGCCCTTGAAAAACAGGCTGAGCTTGGCGCCGGGTTGGAGATGCTCGTCGGAAGGATACCCAAAGTCCTCCATCCCTAGTTGCGCCAGCTCCCCGTCGATGACTGCGGCGATGTTCACCAGACCCTCGGTCCAATGTTCCACCGTCTCCCTAAATGAGTTCTGGGTAACGGCGATGCTCGCCAGCAGCGCCGCATCAGCCTTGATCTTCTCCGACAAGGTCACCTCTCGCTCCTTGGCGGCGTCGAGCGTCTGAGTCAGCGTGGCCAGCTTCAACTCCAGGTCTGCATTGGAATCCTTGGCGGCGCTGAGCTCCTTGCCCCTCTCAGCGAGAAGACCTTGCAGCTCACCATGGGCGGCAGCATCCTTCTCGCGCTCACGCTTGAGCGCGGCAAGCTCCTCGCCGCTCTTCCTGATATTGGCCTCCAGTTGCGCCACCTTCGCCTCCAGCTCTTTCTTGGCGGCCTCTGCAGTTGCGGCAGCGTCCTTTGCTTCCTTGAGCGCCCCGCCAATTGCTTGCTCATGCTCGGCAAGCTCCTCCACGTAGCTGTCGAGGTCGGCCTTCCGCTGCACCAACTTGCCTTCTCTCGCAGATTGCTTCTCGGCAGCAAGCCTTTGTTCCTCCTCAGCTTCGGCCTTCTCGAGAAGGAAGGTTGTACGCTCCTCGGCAAGTCGCTCCCGCTCCTGTGCCAGGGACCGGATAGCTTCTTGATTGAGGCCCCGGAGCTCCTCCGCGCATTTCTCCATATCGACTCCTGCCTTCGCGATAGGCGCTTCCCGGGAAGCCAGCTTGGCTTGTCGTGCGCGGTAGAGTGACAGCAGCTTCCACAGCAGCTGCTCCTCCTCAGGCTCGCCACTGCTGCTGCTTGGCGCATCGACCAACGACAGCCCGGTGGAGGCGAGCACCTCCTCGTCAAAAGCTTCTCCTTCGACTGGAGCCCTGGAGCTCGACTCCTAGGGAAGCTTGATGAAGATACCGTCGCAGGCCTTCAAGTAGGCGCCGGGCTGGGGCTCTTCGGAGCCTGGCTCCGCGGTAGCGGCGGAGGGATCGGCGGTTGGCGCAGCGCCTGGCGCTCCTGCGGCCTCAGGGCCGTCAGTGCGATCACCCGACCCCTCGCTAGCTTCTGCGGCAGCAGCCTTGGCGGCCTCTTCGCCGGCGGGCTCATCAGCACCGACCCCTTCTTCATTGGCGGTGGTGTCGTCATTGCTGCCACGCGCGCCTTCCTCGCCGGCGTCCTCAGTCTCCATTGGCTCCGCAGCAGATGGATCTGAAGAACGAAGAAGGGAGGGAAGTCAAGCAAAAATACAAGAAAGGAAATTTAGAAGAAAAAGAGCCCAAGGGAAATTCTCAGGCAACGAGATTACCTGCGCTAGGATCTGCGGTCGCGGTCTCGACCGCCGGAGGATCACTGGTGCCGTCCCTTGCCGGAGAATTGTCTCTTGCCGGGGAGTTCTCCCTTGCCGGAGAGCGCTCCCTTGCCGGGGACTCCTCCCTTGGCGGCATAGTCGAAGCAGATGGCACTTCGGGGGCGGCTTCCGGGCCCTCCTGGTGAGGCTGTTCTGCTCCTACACAAATCAACCAGCAAGATATTAGTAGAGAAAAGAGCACCCAGGCGCGCCCGACAGCAGGAACTAAAACTACAAACTTACGCTGGGGGCTGCGCTGGGGGCTGCTTTGGGGAGTGGCTGCAGGGTCCGTCAAGGTGGTCTCAGACACACCCCCCGCTGACACGGTGGGATCGTCTTCGATGACAATCACCGGGGCCTTAGCCCTCTTCGCCACTCTCTGGGCCAGCGTCCTGAAAAGGAATGGATTCAGATCGAAGCAAGTCAGATACAAGACAAAAACAGCAAGAATTGGAGAACTACAAGAGCACCAAAGAAACTTACTCTTCTTCCTCCTCGTCGGAGCTGAGCGCGGAGAGATCGAAGTCCGGCTCCCCTCCGATGCGGCGAGGCGGAGGAGTAGGATCCCTCGCTCGCTTGGCAGGGGCGGTGGCGGTGGGCCAGGAAGATCCCGCTCCAGTTGCCGCAGCAGCGTGAGGCGCTCCCGCGGCAACATTGCTTGCCGCGGTAGAGCGTGTCGCGCCGCTTGGCGGCTATTGGCTCGTTTGCCGCCCCGCTACGTCCCCGGCCCTGCGGAGACGCCTTCTTGGCGGGGCCGGGGGCTCCGTCTGCGGCAAGCTGTCTGAAGGCTCGGGCTCTTCCTCGCCGGCCTCGCTCGGCTCAGCTTCAGGGCCAGCAAGATCTTCCTCACCGGCGAACTCCGCGCGCTCGGCAAGGTTTGCCGTCTCTACCGCCTCCGCCTCCTCCACGGTGAACCCGAACGCGCCAGCGGCAGCTGCTGCCGCAGCCTCTTCCGCCCTAGCGGCGATGTGCTACAGCTCCGCGTCGGTAGTGTCGCGGGTGAGGCTCTTCTGTTTGTCGGCGCGGACCGGCACTTCTACCAAGTCGTCGAAGAACGCCTGTACGACGTCATCCGCAGGTTCTTGCCAAGTTGGTGCGATTCCGTGCGAATCGCACAACGGCATCATCGCGCGGATCCGGTCGAGCGACGAATTGTTGCACAACGGAACGACGCTCCTCGGCAGCGTGAATGGATGTTGGGGATCTCGTTTGAACAACTCCAGGAGCATCGCATCCAGCTCCAGGACGGTGAAATTGAAGTTGAGGCCCGGGCGCAGCCTGATGATGTCCGCCGAGTTCTTGAACTCCCAGGCAGGTCTCCCCCTCTCCTGCAGGGGAGCGATGCGGCGGCGAAGGAAATCTGCGCCTACAGCGCCTACAGTGAGCCCGGCAAGCCTGAGGCGAAGGATTCAGGTGGTGGCGATCTTCAGCCTGTCATCTTTCGGGGCCACGTTGCTACAATCGTTGCCGCGCACTATTGGGGCTTGGCGCACGGAAGTGAAGGGCTGCGGGTTCTCCTCGACGATCCAGCACCACTCCACTCTCCACTCCTCCCACTTGCTGCGGAGCTCATCCTCCAGATATGCCTCCTTCTTGCCGACTCTCGAGATCCAGGCGATCCCTCCGGCAAGCGGCTCTCCTCTCTCGACCCGAGGCATGAAGAAATGGCAGAAAAGGCTACATTTGGGTGGACTCCGACAAAGTTTTTGCACAAATGTGCGAAAACTGCCATGGTCAGAACGGCGTTGGGGGTGAAGTCAAGGAGGCGGAACCCGTAGGTGTTCATGATGTCGTAGAAGAAATCAGAAAAGGGCGGGCAGAGCGCGCAGTAGAAGAACAATGCGAAGAAGGGGTACCCGCCTGGAGCCAGTTCCGATGCTGCAGCCGGGAGTACCCTCGTGCGCGGATGCGCACGAGTCTCCGTCGACCAGAAGAGGTAGAAGTACTCCCTTAGCTCCTTCGCACCGAGCTGGGGGGAGAAGAGGGCCTGCTCCTTCCGCAGCGCCGCGAGCCGCTGCGCCTTGGCCGACTTCACGCCCTTCCCCTTGTCGGCTTTTGGAGCCATGGCGGAGGTGGTGGGGGAGATCGGCGGCGGTGGTGATGCTGGTGGCAATGGGGAGCGGAGCGCTGCTCTCCTTCGGCTTTGAGAAGAAGAGGGGAGCGGCGGAGATTTATGGAGGTTGGAGCAACAGACGGCGAGGTGGGCGAACTGCCCCTGTTTCCTCTGCTTATAAAGAGGGATGGGGCGGACGTTTTGCCCTCCCGAATAAAGAAACCACCCACGATCTCTCCCACGATGTCGCATTCAACGCGTGCCGTTAGGGGAGGGCACGGTGGATACGGAGCGAGATTCGGCGTAACCCAGGCCGCGTGTGCCCGTGCCCTGTTTTGGGCCTGGCCCAAGAGCGCTCGGCACCGTGTGTGGCCCAGGCCCGGGGGCTCCTGTCGGTGTACTAGAATAGGGGTACCCTAGTACCCCGAACTTGTGCACGGGCAGTTGCAGCACCCCGCGGCAAGGCTTGCCGGGTGACCGCCAAGGTCCTCCGTGGTTCCTTTGGAGCCATTCAAGAACAAAGTGTCCAAGCCAAGGAGACAAGGCCCCGGCAAGAGGAGCTTGCCGGGAAGGCCAACCAAAGCATCCCAAGGAACTTGCCGCGACGCGCCTCGCGTCCCGGCAAGGCAACAAGGCCCCGGCAAGAGGAGCTTGCCGGGAAGACCAACCAAGGCATCTCGAGGCCCGGTGAGCGACAAGCTTCCGGACCCGACAAGACAACGGCCGCGGCCAGGCGCTTGCCGCGTTAGGTGGCCACCCTGTGCCCATGCTCCAGCGCATCCACCAACGTGTCGCTCTGGGGGCCTTTCCAGGCACGCGTGGCGGGAGGCTGTGCAGCCAGCGGTGTGCGGTGGCATGCGAAGCTGACAAGATCGCCATCGTGGCGAACGGTAGCACCTCTAACGGTCCTTTTCTGCATTGTTTGGGCGACACAGACGGGCATTTAATGCCCTTGTCCCCTACCGTCAGGGTTAGGTAAGGTGCACTGTACAAGTAACTGTACCAACCACCTCGCTTTTTACATTTGTACCCTTCTCTGCGTTGCCACCTGTCGGTGACCCCTTGAGCATATAAAAGGAGGCCCATGCGCAACGTAGAGGGGGTTCGGACCCAGGAAATCACAGACGAGACTCGGATCATTCGGAAGCCAGAAAAACACTTAGCTCTCTCTCGAGCAAGAACACAATACAATCAAACAAGCAGCAGTAGGAGTGTTATCTCTCCGGAGAGCTCCGAAGCTGGGTAAACTGCTCGTGTGCTTCGCCTCGATCTGCTCTTCGTGCGATCTCCGCCCCCCGCCGAACCGAAAGGGGCTCGGTCCGCCGGTCCCATAGGTGTTCGTGGATCAGTTTCCCCGACAATGGCGCCATTGCTTCTGAGCTAGCTCTTGCTCAGCGCATCGTTGAACTGAAGCACAAGATCGACTATGAGAAAGCTCAGTTCAAGAAGCATGTGGCAAAGCTCAGCGTGCAAGATGTCAAAAACTTCAAGATCATGCTGCACGAGCTCAAAGAAGCCTTTCTCAAGAAGCGCGAAGAAGCTAGAGGCTCTCGTGAGCGCATGAAGAGTCTGGCTGACAAGTGTGTGCTAGCCTACAATGAGGCTGAGAATCGCAAGGCTCTTGGTCGTCCTGGCATTGACCCCAGAATGGCTGCGAAGAAGAAGAAGGTATCAACTGACCAACATGCACCTTCAAGGCAGGAAGAACCTCGCATAGTATTCCCAAGCAGCATGACTGGCTCGAAGCCAAAGGTCAAGTCAACCACTTCAGAACTGAAGAAGACAAGGGCTGCCGAGGTTGAAGCCAGAAAAAGGAAAAATACAGAAGCCTCTGATGCTGCTCCCTCCAAGAAGAAGCACAAAACCAAGAAGAATCGGGCTGCTCCCACAGAGCCCTTGGTTGTTGAACCTATCTCAATGGTTCGCCCTGCATCGGAACACCAAGAACGACGGATGATAGTTCATGAGCCTGCTTCCACAGAGGCTCATGAAGCTGAAGACATTCCACCAGTTGATCCCACCGCTGCTAAAGACATTGGTCACAATGACAATGTTGAAGATGACGAAGTTCTTCCTCAGATCGAACACAACTTGGTATCATCGCCTGTTCTCACGAACAACGAACTCATCAGCATTGGTCGTCCTCTGACGCCAATTGCTCAGGATGCATCATGGGCTGATCACCCACAACAACAAGACTCCCCGAGTACTCCCCAACAACAACAACAAGTCACACCGCCTGTGCATGAAGAGGATGACTTTGAAGCCCAACCAACTCCATCTCCAAAGGCGTCGCCAGCATTACGCAGGCTTCGCAAAGGATCAAGGCCTCAAGTCTCTCTTCCGAGCGTTCCAGAAGGAGAAGTGCACCACCAACCTATTGCACGTCAAGTGTTTCCAGAAGCCACTCCGATTGTGAATGTCTCCGTGTCTGAAGCCAAAGCTGCTGAAGACAATCCGGCTGCATCAGCCGATGACAATCAAGGAGAAGAACATGTCCCTACTCCCCCATTACTGAAGAAGTTGTTCCTGATGTGAACGTGCCAGTGCCCGACCCTCCAGCTCATCAAGTGGAGGTTGAAAATCTTGAGGCTGCCACCATCAACACAAATGAAGCCAATGACGTAGTCATGGCTGAAGAAAATGTGGAGCCTGCACCAATTAATGTGCCAGAAGCCAATGATGCAACTGCTCCTGAAGCATCTGTTGTGCAGCCTGACGCGTCTGTTGTTGCCACTGCTCCTATTCCGCCACCAAGGCCCCATACCATTGAGCAAGCATACAACTATGGCCAGCTAATCACTGTCAAATGGCCCGTTCTGATACCTCCGCCTAATGCCTCTGGTCCTCAGTTTGATTATCACATTGAGCATAGGCCTCAGGTCCAGAAACCAAAGCCAAGACTGCCAAGGTTTCCAGGTACTGCCAACTCAACAGGGTCCTTCAATGCAAATGGCTTCAAAAGCCACAACACCTTCTTTGACAGCGCAAAGAACCCCTACTTAAGGCCAAGAATATCATATGATCGTTTCTGGAGCTATCAGCAGTGAAGCTATTACTCCTGCGTTCTGTATGATCAAGGGCGCATTTTCCCTCATATGCGTCTCGACACTGAAGCCATTGCTGGACTGCCATGCTTAGAAGAAGCACTTGACTGCTTTCGTGATGCAGGACTGCTCAGCTTTGTGACAGACAAAGAACATTGGAATGAGGAACTTTTGCTTCAATTCTATGCTACCCTCCACATTCGCGGCTACAACAGGGATACCACGACATGGGTTCTCGAGTGGATGACAGGAAATGTTCATCATGAAGCCAAAGCTCTTGACATCATTGAGCTTACAGGCCTACCCACTCTCGGGGAGCTGTTCGAACCTGACTGTCAACTCCACTGCAATGCACTGGAGAGCATCTTCCATAAGCCAGAGCCCAACATGAGCCAGATGTTGAGCATGATGAAGCCTCTGCCACCTGACGCTGAATACCCAAAGGAGTTCTTTGTTGATGACCTTGAGTATCTGCCCCACACAGTATATCACATGATCAGGCGAACTCTATGGCCTATCAAAGGGCATTCATCAGCTGCAAAACTTGAAGGAACCATGAAGACATTGGTCTTCTACATCCTCAATGGCATCAGCTTCAATACACAAGAATTCTTCATCCGGCAACTGGCTGCGTCTGGATCTGACCTTTTTGACCTGAAATTTTATGCTCCATGGGTCATGCGCCTCATCAAGCTACACTCTGCTATCAACTATCAGCCCTCTGCTCGCAATCATCTTCATCATGCTCGCAATCAAGCCTCAGGCAGATGTTGACCAGAGGTTGATATGTCAGTTGAAGCCATATACCCTGAGCTTGCAAAGAAGCCTCTTTGTCTTCAAAATGCTGATCACCAAGGCTTCACTCAATCCATGGAAGGAGTCCAAGCAGTAACTCGTGTCTAACCAATGGCTGGGAACACTTGTCTGCCTTATCGTGCGCAAACTGAAGCTACTGAGAGCACTATTGCCCAAAGGCGTAAGAAGCGCTCTCGCGTCCTAAATGACCGAGAACTTCTTGTGGCACTGCATCGGAAACAAGACAAGCATCACTTTTGGCTCAAGTGACAGATGCAAAGCCTCTTGGTGGACGTCAATCGCATTCGAAATCTTGCCACCAAGAATGCTTTTGTCACTCACAAGACCTGTCGGCGATCATGGAAGAGTTTGACGCTGCTTAGTGCTGAAGCAGATCTTCATGATGATGGCTTCAATGAAAGATTCAAGTTTGACTCCACTCCTCCACGGAATGCTGTCCTACGTCAAACTCCATCCCTTGAAGATTCTGACTATTCTTCCTCCGCGGCAACTGTGAATGCCAAAAAAGTGATCGATGATGAAGACGATGCTACCTCACCGCCCCCTACTTCTGCACGCATCAACACTGCACCAAGTACGTCTGCGCCGCCAAACAACAACGACAACCCTGCTGCTTCACCTACTCATGAGAACGAGTAGATGCTCTATGTCTTCAAACCTTTTTGGTCCTTACTGACAAAAGGGGGAGAAGCGTATGAGTTTGATAGTCTTCAAGAGGGTTCATTTGGGCGGTTGCTTTATATTTTGCCTAGTGTTTACCACTCTCGCTTTTGATACATTTGGTTCTTTGAGTTGTAACACTTAAACTCGATGGTCGTCTGCTACTTATTTGCTTTTCTGTGATGCGATGATAAATTCCGCATGTGCGATGATAACTTCCGCACTTAGATCATTCTGTAGACGTCCATTTTTCATTATGCATGTCATTCTATTGGTTATATCATTTCATGCATGATAATTATCTTCATAAGTTGAAGAGGATCTCCACAAGTACAACCTGCCATGTGTATTTGCATTCCAAAAGCAAATTACTTATATGCACATCTTCAGGGGGAGCCTTTGCCACTTATGAAGACAATACCCTATCCTTTACAATTTCACATACTTTATCCCCGTTGAAAACTTCAACCAGTTTGTCATCAATCACCAAAAAAGGGGAGATTGTAAGTGCATCTAGTGCCACCCCTAGTTGGTTTTGGAGTATTGACGACAAAGTTGGTTGAGGGACTAATGCGTTTGTGAGAATTGCAGGATAACGCAGGTAGTGTCCCTCATTGATTCGGTTTACCTACTGGAGATGACCCCTAAAAATGTATGAAGACATTGACGACAATGGTGGTATATGAAGATATTCATATTGAAGACTATGACATGAGAAGACATTGAGTGAAGACTATGGAGCACGAAGACTGTGTCGTTTTGTTTCCTTTTTCTTCTTTGTTGAGTCATAGGAACCACCGTACTGTTATGTGGGGTCAAAGTGAACAAAGTCGGAATGACTGAAGTGATGCTCAACCCAAATCCTATGTCTTCGAGCAAAGACAATGAGAGCAAATCTTATCCAGAGCTGGATGAGTCAGCTTTGCTTGTAGCCCAAGTAAAGTTGCCGTGTGTGTTTAAAATCTGACCGTTGGAACACGTGTCAGTTCCTTAGTGGCCCAGGGTCATTTCGGAAATATCAAGTCGGGTTGCCTTGTGGCTATAAATAGCCCACCCCTACACCATAAATTGGTGGCTGCTCAGAGTTAGTGCATGGCTTTTGTCGTTTGAGAGCAACCCACCTCGAAGCCTTTGAGAGAGAGAAATCCTTGCGAGGACAAAGCCCAAACACCCAGAGCCAAAGAGTGTTAGGCATCACTGAAGTCTTTCTGTCTGTGTGACCTAAAGACTTATTACACTTGGGTACTGTGAATCCTCTAGCCGGTTAGGCGTCGCGTTCTGAGCATCCAAGAGTCATTGTGGATCGTCGGTGAACGAAGTCTGTGAAGGTTCGGAAGTCTACCTTGAAGACTTACTAGAGTGATTGGGCCAGGACTGTGTGTCCTTAGCTCAAGGGGAATAAGGTGAAGACACAGTCTTCTGAGTTGAATCTCAGCCTCCCTAACCAGACGTACACTTGTCACAGCAACTGGAACTGGTCCAACAAATCCTGTGTCTTCAGCAAGTGACTGGTTCTATACTCTCCCTCCCTTTACTTAGACTTTGTCTTCGTGAAGTCATTGCCTATCTGTCATACCTGTTTGACTTCATTGCTTGACTACTATCGTTGATTGGCTTCATACTATCTTCCATCCTGATCCTTACTACTGAGCTGCTATTAGTCTTTGTACTGTCACATTATTGCATACTTGACTATGGTTTGCTTGTTGTAGTTTATCTTCCGCTGCATATCAATTAGGTCATTTCTATTGTTTGTCTTCGAAACTTCCATGTTTTGAAGACTTTCATAAAAATCGCCTATTCACCCCCCTCTAGTTTGTACTGAATATATTGACATGCCATGACACTATGAAGTAACAAAATGGCTAACAGAATCTTTCACTTCTAAGAACGATAGCAGTAGGAAGAATCATTGTAGTCAAGTGACCATAATATCTATTTTATTGTGCTGAACTTTGTTGTTACCTGGAGGTTGCAGTCCTTGACTGTTCTCATGATGTTGTACAGGAGGCCCTTGTGGTCACCGCTAGAGGGGCTGGAGCTTACTAGGCGTCCCAGTTTAATTGGGCAGCACTTACTGTCGTTGTGGTCACTGCTAGAGGGGCTAGAGGGGCTGGAGGCCCTTGTGGTCACCCAAAATCTAGGTGTCCTAGTTTAATTGGGCAGCACTTACTGTCATTGTAGCTACGCTTCTGGTTGTTGCGAGAAAATCCTCGCTTCTGGGTGCGAGAAAATGGTCTTGTGGTCTTAATTTTTTGATCCAGTGGATTAGGGTCAGATATCATGCCATGTTGTGATGTTTTCTTATTAGGTATGTGCATTGATCTATTCTTGCTAGATGTGCAGCAATGAATTGAGAGATATGATACTGATTTCTTTCTTTTTCAGTGTAAATTTATTACATAAACATGTGGAGGGCACTATGAATGTAGCAGAGTTGGTGATATGATACTGATTCCTTTCTTGTTCAATGTAATTTAGTTTGAGGAGAGTTGGTGATAAACACTTACAAGTTCATGAATAACTAAGCAACTGTCATGCTAAAAAAACGCTTCCTGCTGTAGATTATTAATCTTAATGTCCATGAGTATAGTACGACTCCATATTTGGCAACCACATGTCACAAGAACACCTTGAGACCGCTATT
Organism: Triticum dicoccoides; assembly: GCF_002162155.2. Classification (NCBI taxonomy): domain Eukaryota; kingdom Viridiplantae; phylum Streptophyta; class Magnoliopsida; order Poales; family Poaceae; genus Triticum; species Triticum dicoccoides. Next base: position 82,389,743 of record NC_041381.1, read on the forward strand.
CGCTAAATACCTGTTACTTTTGTTATTCTTTGTTTTATCTTGTTCTATCTTGTTCTGCCTTGTCCTTTTGTAATTGGGGAAAAGCAATAATCCTGTTTGGCTTTTGCTCAAGCGAATTTTTATGTACGTACTATTTTCCCCCTGATCAAGTAGTTGATTGATGTGAATATACACATATGATGCAGCACTGGACATGAAGTACATCACAAGGGTCAAGGATTAGGAAGGCTACCCTGCCATGGCAACTCGTCAACAAGGCCAATGGAGAGGCTCTCTATGCTTTTGACAGTTTGAAGTACATAAGCGCTAAGCTGTGGTAGGTTATTGATATGAAGTTCAGTGACTTGCACATTGTTGCATTATGTTCTTTTTACTTCCAGAGCTACAGTGCTCTCATACTATCATTGCATTGCCTGCTGTTCTTGCTGCATACCTATATCTAAAGTATTTTAGATTTCCTACTAGTTGCATATTTGCACTTCACTGTACGTATGTCGTGTTGGATCTCAGTCCAGAATCTAGATCCATAGCTTGTACTGCAACTAATGTGTCATGCGTTTTGTGGCAGCAACAACAGCTAGCAGGAGCAATTCTCTTGCTGGTATGCATGTATGCCTCTGCTTTGGTCTTACTGCATGTGAGCTCGGTTGTGTCCGTTGACGCAGTGTAGCTATTCTGTTCCTGTAGATTTGGGGTGGGGGAGGGGGGATCTTTTCTCACTTAAATTACTTTTATGTGCTCATTGAATTGGATGGTTGCTCTGGTGTGAATCATACTAGTATGCACTAGCAGCAATCTGTCAATGTTTGCTACTGGAAAATCAATTTGCATTAACTTTTAAACTCGAAATTGTTCCCTTTTCTGTTTGATTCAAGCTTACTCTCGTTATAATGTATTGTGTAGTTGTTGTTTCAAACTGTTTTGCTACAAGTACCATAATTTGCATTGAAGATATTGTATTTTGTTGCTATATCATTGTTTAATAAAACCACAGCATGATGCTCACATGAGATATCCACATGTTTCTATGTTGTTTGATTCAAGCTTACTCTCGTTATAATGTATTCTGTTGATGTTTTGCTACAAGATGTGTGTTGATTTGATAACAGGAGTTTCCTTGTCCTGGTCCTATACTGCATTTTGACTCCTATGTTTCTGTGCGTGTGTGTTTAACTGATGTTGTTTCAACTTTGAACTGCTTCTGCATATGGCCTATACTGCAATTGAGATTTAAATTTGTGGTTGTTCCTCTTTTACAGATGCTCAAGTGTGAAGTGTGAAGCAAGTGTGAAGCCGTGGCAGTGAAGAGTAGCATATTGTAGCATATATGTGTTGTAAAGATTGTAATAGATTTATTTAGTGGTATATTTGATGAAACTTATGTGTTCTTTTTGATTATGTATGTGATCTGAAAACTTGTGAAATGGAAACTTGAACAATGGGTCCACTTATGAAAATAATCTGTCAATTTTGTACATTTCTGACATGTGGGACCAATTTGAGAGATGATCATGACAAGTGGGACCCATCTGACTAGTGGGACCAGCTTGAATATATAATGGCTGAAAATAGAAAAGCAATAAATAATAAAAGCCCATGGGCCAACAATAAAAAAGGCTACACATTGGGCTTGGCCCATGAAGCCGACCAGAATTAACAAGGAAAAATAATAAAAGGCTGAATTAATGGGCTCGACCCATGTAAAACACCTAATCGGACAGGGTTGAACCTTGTGCCACATCAGGTTGCCACGCTGGATGCCTACGTGGCCTGGGGAGGTTGCTCGTGACCAAACCGCCACAGTAGACATATTTTGGTCATAAACGTCTACGACCATTCCAGAAGAAAGGTCGCTATAGTTAGTTAATGACGACTAGCTTTTGACCTTGTGTTTTTGGTCACAAAAAGGTCACAAATTGAAAACAGTGACCATTCAGTGACCAATAGTGGTGGTCACAAGTTGACATATTTCTTGTAGTGCAAGGCACGTATTGTATTGTTGCCATCGAGGATAAAAAGATGGGGTTTATATCATATTGCTTGAGTTTATCCCTCTACATCATGTCATCTTGCTTAATGCGTTACTCTGTTCTTATGAACTTAATAGTCTAGATGCATGCTGGATAGCGATCGATGTGTGGAGTAATAGTAGTAGATGCATAATCGTTTTGATCTACTTGTCGCGGATGTGATGCCTATATACATGATCATGCCTAGATATTCTCATAACTATGCACTTTTATATCAATTGCTCGACAGTAATTTGTTCACCCACCGTAATACTTATGCTATCTTGAGAGAAGCCACTAGTGAAACCTATGGCCCCCAGGTCTATTTTCCATCATATAAGTTTCCGATCTATCTTATTTTGCAATCTTTACTTTCCAATCTATATCATAAAAATACCAAAAATAGTTATCTTATCTTATTATCTCTATAAGATCTCACTTTCGCAAGTGGTCGTGAAGGGATTGACAACCCCTTTACCAAAAATAGTTCTTGTTTGTTTGTGTAGGTACGAGGGACTTGCGTGGAGCCTCCTACTGGATGGATACCTTCGTTCTAAAAAACCGAGGGAAATACTTACGCTACTTTGCTACATCACCATTTCCTCTTCAAGGGAAAATCAACGCAGTGCTCAAGAGGTAGCAAGAAGGATTTCTGGCGCCGTTGCCAGGGAGGTCTTCGCACAAGTCAAGACATACCAAGTACCCATCACAAACTCTTCTCCCTCGCATTGCATTATTTGTCATTTGCCTCTCGTTTTCCTCTCCCCCACTTCACCCTTGCCGTTTTATTCGCCCTCCTTCCGTTCGATCTTGTGTTACCATGTGCCTTCTTTTTGCTTGCATCTTCGCTTGCTAAGATCTATGGATCCTCATCCGCTTGCTAATCTTTTTAAGAGATCCAATTATGATGAACCAATTTCTAGTGATTTGAGTGCACTAGATTATCTTTATGAGGTTTTGCTTGAAATTTGTGAATCTGAAATTTGTGATGAAGAAATTTATGAAGAGATTCACGATAGCTCCTTGAATAAAAAGCATGATTGCAATGATTTTATTATAAATTCTATTAATGTCAATTGTGTTAATGTCCACTACTATGTCCACTACTATGTTCACAATAGCTTGGGGATGCTAGTTTTGCTATGTCCACTACTTGTGGCAATGATCATGATTGGGGTGATTCTTCTCATAATCTTGAAATTTTATTTAAGCCCCATGATGAATATGAGATTGATAATAATGTTTGCAATAACACTGAAAGTGGGTTTGGAAGAGTGTCAACTTTAGATCCCACATATTTGGATTTTGATCAATCTTATGAAATTTTTGATAAAAGTGGGCTTGGAGAGGTCATGACTTTAGTTATTGTTAATCCCAATATTTTGGAAGAGTGTCAACTTCACATGCATGTGGATCGTGTTGAATTTTTTTAGGTGATAGCTATTTTGTTGAATTTGCTTATGATCCTACATATAATTATTATGAGAGATGAAAATATGGTTGTAGAAATATTCATGTTACTAAATTACCTCTCTTCATGTTGAGATTGCTATCATCCCTTTGTTCTTCCTTGCATATGCTAGTTTTTGCTTGCCTTGGTAATTTGTTTGCTTACAAGATGCCTATGCATAGGAAGTATGTTAGACTTAGATTTGTTTTTCACATCTTACATGATGCTCTGTTCGTGTTTCAATTGCTATCTTTCATATGAGCATCATCGAAATTATCAATGCCTAGCTAGGGGCGTTAAACGATAGCGCTTGTTGGGAGGCAACCCAATTTTATTTTTGTTCTTTACTTTTTGCTCCTTTTTAGTAATAAATAATTCATCTCACTTTTGTTTAGATGTGGTTTTATGTTTTAATTAGTGTTTGTGCCAAGTAGAACCTATAGGATCATCTTGGGTCATAGTTAATTTGATCTTGCTGAAAAACAGAAACTTTTGCGCGCACGAGAATAATTTTAATAAATCACAGAAACGTGATTTTAAGTTTATTATTTTTGTAGTAGATCAATAGACAAATTTCCTAAGACTTCCTATTTTGGTAGGCTTTTTAGAGTTCCTTAATTATTCGGAAGTTACAGATTTCTATAGACTGTTCTGGTTTTGACAGATTCTGATTTTTGTGTGTTGTTTGCTTATTTTGATGAATCTATGGCTAGTATCGGGGGGTATGAACCATAGAGAAGTTGGAATACGGTAGATTTAACACCAATATAAAGAAAGAATGAGTTAATTACAGTACCTTAAGTTGTGGTTTTTCTTTCTTGCACTAACGGAGCTCATGAGATTTCCTGTTGAGTTTTGTGTTGTGAAGTTTTGGGTAAAGATTTGATGTATTATGGAATAAGGAGTGGCAAGAGACCAAGCTTGGGGATGCCCACGGCACCCCAAGATAATTGAAGGACAACCAAAATCCTAAGCTTGGGGATTCCCTGGAAGGCATCCCCTATTTCGTCTTCGTCTATCGGTACTTTACTTGGAGCTATATTTTTATTCGCCACATCATATGTGTTTTGCTTGGAGCGTCTTGTATGATATGAGTCTTTGCTTTTTATTTTACCACAATCGTCCTTGCTGTACACATCTTTTGGGAGAGACACTCATGATTCGGAATTTATTAGAATACTCTATGTGCTTAACTTATATCTTTTGAGCTAGACAGTTTTGCTCTAGTGCTTCACTTATATCTTTTCAGAGCACGATGGTGGCTTTATTTTGTAGAAATTATTGATCTCTCATGCTTCACTTATATTATTTTGAAAGTCTTTTAGAACATCATGGTATTTGCTATGGTTATAAAATTGGTACTAGAATAATGGGCATCCAAGTTGGGTATAATAAAAACTATCATATAAAGTGCATTGGATGCTATGATCAATTTGATACTTGATAATTGTTTTGAGATATAAAGGTGGTAATGTTAGAGTCATGCTAGTTGGGTGATTATGAAATTGAGAAATACTTGTGTTAAAGTTGGCAAGTCCCGTAGCATGCACGTATGGTAAAAGTTGTGTAACAAATTTGTTGCATGGGGTGCTCTTTTGATTGCCTTCCTTATGTGTGGAAGTTGGGATCGTGCAATGGTTAACTCCTACCAACCCTTCCCCTAGGAGCATGCGTAGTAGTACTTTTCTTCGAGGGCTAATAAACTTTTGCAATAAGTATATGAGTTCTTTATGACTAATGTGAGTCCAGGTGTTATACGCACTCTCACCCTTCCACCATTGCTAGCCTCTCTTATGCCGCGCAACTTTCAGCGGTATCATACACCCACCATTTACCTTCCTCAAAACAGCCACCATACCTACCTATTATGGCATTTCCATAGCCATTCCGACATATATTGCAATGCAACTTTCCACTGTTCCTTTTATTATGACATGCTCCATCATTGTCATAATGCTTTTGCATGATCATGTAGTTAACATCGTATTTGTGGCAAGGACACCTTCATAATTCTTTCATACATGTCACTCTTGATTGATTGCATATCCTGGTACACCACCGGAGGCATTCACATAGAGTCATATTTTGTTCTAAGTATTGAGTTGTAATTCTTGAGTTGTAAATCAATAAAAGTGTGATGATCTTCATTATTAGAGCATTGTCCCAAGTGAGGAAAGGATGATGGAGACTATGATTCCCCCACAAGTTGGGATGAGACTCCGGACTTTACAAAAAAATAAAAGAGGCCAAAGAAGCCCAAATAAAAAAAAGAGGCCAAAGAAGCCCACCAAAAAATGAGGGTAAAGAGAGAAGGGACAATGTTACTATCCTTTTTCCACACTTGTTCTTCGAAGTAGCACCATGATCTTCATGATAGAGAGTCTCCTATGTTGTCACTTCCATATACTAGTGGGAAGTTTTCATTATAGAACTTGGCTTGTATATTCCAATGATGGGCTTCCTCAAAATGCCCTTGGTCTTCGTGAGCAAGCAAGTTGGATGCACACCCACTTAGTTTCTTTTGTTGAGCTTTCATACATTTATAGCTCTAGTGCATCCGTTGCATGGCAATCCCTACTCAATCACATTGATATCTATTAATGGGCATCTCCATAGCCCGTTGATACGCCTAGTTGATGTGAGATTATCTTCTTCCTTTTTGTCTTCTTCACAACCACCATCCTATTCCACATATAGTGTTATATCCATGGATTGCGCTCATGTATTGCGTGAGAGTTGAAAAAGCTGAAGCGTGTTAAAAAGTATGAATCAATTGCTTGGCTGAAACCGGGCTTGTGCATGATGGGAGTATTTTGTGTGATGAAAATGAAGCATAGCCTAACTATATGATTTTGTAGGGATAATCTTTCTTTGGCTATGCTATTTTGATAAGACATGATTACTTGTTAGTATGCTTGGAGTATTACTATTTTTATGTAATATGAACTTTTATCTTGAATCATTTGGATCTGAACATTCATGCCACAATAAAGAAATATACATTGAGAAATATGCTATGTAGCATTCCACATCAACGTCTTCCACAGCTCGAAGCGACGCCGAGCAGCCTTGAATAGATCTGCCAACCCCACCATACTTTCTGGAGGGACGTCGGAGGGCCATAAGGCTTTGGCCATATTCTTCATGGCTTTCCGTTGATCCCAGGTACGCTGACGTGGATAAGTGGAGACGTAATCCACTGGATTACGTCTTCGCTTTTCTGAAAGCGTACTTTCGTATTCCTTTAGAAGAAAATGCATTTTCACTTCTGGAAAGCGTATTTCATCTAATGCGCTTTCTGTTTTCCTTCCAGGGGCCTCTTTGTGAAGGTTCTTTTACATATTGGTCCCTGCACTTCATCTACTCATATCTTTTTGCTCACAACTCCAAATGAGGTGATTCCAAAGCACACTTCTTTGTTTCGTTGATCCTATTCTGATGGAATCATTTTCACCATGTGATAACATTCTGAAAATGACCATTTTCCCCTTGCCCTTATTCATCCTCCTCCGAGAGAGAACATTTTCCGGTGATTCTTTCTGCGAGTTCCTCGCACTTCCTCCCGGTGAATCCATCCCTCCCAGGCAAGCCACACCCTCCACTTGCATGACGGCAATGCAATGACATGTTTTTTTATTTGAACTCATTTAAAATATTGCTTAGCTACATGACTCTGTGCATGGCATTTCTTGGAGTTGTTCTGATCTTGCTATTGCCATGCTACTGTTTGGATTACTAGGATTTATGCTTCCAGTTGATGGATACAAGGTTGCCATTTGATATTAGTGGCTAGCATTATTTTCATCATGATGGTAGTTGGTATGTTGCTTTGGAGTATTATTTTTGTAGATGATGCTTGCATGTGCATCTTATCTGGATAGTCTGTTCTTGCTATTGGATTAGTAGTGTTACCGTTCTTGGATTCAGCATGCTCTTAGTTTTTATGCTATCCTTGGAGTATTATGATATGACTAGGTAATTATTTGGATCATTTGTTGGCTATTACTATGAATTGGATCCTAGGTTGATAGATGATATCAGAGTATCAGTTATCGTAAATATACTTTGGGGATAAATTCTATCTTTAAGTTGGTAATGTGCCACCTAACCGTGCTTTTCCAGTGAAACCACATTTGCCTTTATGGGAAGGCCCTAATGCGGTCTATTGTCATGTCTCTCGCTAGTGCCTCCAACGATGGAAGTTTATGGGCGTGCGTTACCCTGGCCCAGTAAGCAGACATAACCTTGTGTGCCCATCGTTGGTATTGAGATCTCTTGTCCCCATTTGGGACAGTTTAAGTTTTGCCATGACGGTGGCCGTTGGATGTCACGAGTTGACATCGGGGCCCCCCAGGACTGAACCCAAAAGGGGGTGTTAGTCAGAGTGGCCGGGAAAGTGTGATGGTAGTAGATTGGTTTTGTCGAAACGCCGTTGGTCCACCCAAATGGGAGCAAGAGGCCATGGGTTCTGTGGTGTGGGTACAGTGTACTAACCTCTGCAGAGTGTGTGTTTAATATATCGATAGTTGTGTCCTTGGTCATGGGCACAAGTTCGTACTAGGTCACACCGTTCGATCAACACTTGCATGATGGAATGACTTATTAGGTGTGTTGATATTGTGAGAAGTAAATGTTTGGCATGATGATGATGAGGATTGGGATGATCTTGAGCATGATCATTCAGTTTGTGATGTGGTCACGCAGTGATCACGAGGAGGTCTTGATCACGAGCTGATAGAGGTGATTTATTATTTGGCCGAAGAGCCAAGATTGAGATGGTTCTTGAGATCTGAGATGGTGGTTCATCAGTATTGTTGTAGTTTTACATCATGCCTAGTTATTGCTTTGACATCATAGAAGTTGTTAATAAATTAACATGTTTAATGCTATGTTGTTGTTTTGCCTTGACTCTCTTGGTTGTTGTGAGCTTGCAAGTACATTCAATGTACTGACCTGGCGTGTCATGCCAGATTGCAGGTGACAATGTGATTTTGCTTTGCTTGTCTAGGAGTCCACCCATGCGATCTAGATCGTGTCCCAGCCAGAGTCCCTTTGGAGTGGAGTTCACCACCTTTGTCGTTGTTATCCTGCTTGAAGATTTCCGCTGCTACGAGTTGTTTTGCTGCTAGCATAGAGCAAGCGTAGTATTGCAGGCGTAGTGTCGCCGTGCTGATGTGATCCTTTGTAACATCAGACCCTTGTATTATTATCATTTGTAATAAGAGCTAATTTGTTCTATATCAAGCAGTGCCATATTCAAGAAGACTTCTCCTCGATCTCTGGGCTGGAATACGGGGCATTCCAATTTCTCTGAGCCGGGGTGCCACAAGGCTTGGTACCACAGTAGGTCTGGCTGTAGGATGCCCTAGTCAGCGCGAGCGGTAGAAACAGGTGGCACAGAGTCTGCCCTGTTTGCTGAATTTGGTTGTTGCATTTGTTTGTTGCACAACATGCATATAGCCTTAGTATTTCTACTAACGGTTTATCTGGTGAGTGTAGATGGCATCAGATCCTGATCCACTACAACTCAGTCTCTGCATTTCTTCAGCTTCCTCCAGTTTCCTCTTCCCTTCGGTATTTGGCGTCATCTCTGTCCTAGCAGAGTGATGCTAAGTGATCTGGATAGTATTTCCAGGAATGGTGCTCAGGTATGACACCGATCTCTTCCTTCCAGCTATCCCATCATTTTGGTGGTAGACGTGTTGCTACCCTGAAACATGCCTTTTTGTCGCATTGGCAACCCTTAATGATCTCAGTTATCAAGAAAGGGCAATGTTAGCGGACTCAGCTTTCCTTGCTATCCTATTCCGTGGACGAGTACGAATCCCTCCTGTCTGCTTGATAATAATGTGGTCGTGACATTCGTGGCCTGCTACATGGTTACCAAGTACGTCCTCACCTCCGAGCTAGTCAAGGTTGTTACCTTCCTAGGCAAGCACTTGGTGTAGCGATGGTTACACAAACTTTTCCACACATGGTTTCATCTTCGTGCACACTTCCACAACATGTTATATCGTAGTACCGGAGTTTCCGTTAGATTTGTGTGCTTAAGTAGGTGTGCAAATTGTATGATATTGTTTGTGTCTGATATGTATGCCTTTTTATTCCTTAGTTTGGTTGAGTTGTTTTCTTTGCTTCTTTTTGGGCCTCAGTGTTACATTATTTTCCCCTATAAAAGTTGCTCATCAACAGGCGCCGAACTCGAAGAAGCAGCAAGGATATAAAAGATATGGAAGCTCAGCAGTATGTCACTTCCAGTTGACTGCATTATGTTGGGAATATCTGCTCGGTATATAAATGGTGTCACTCAATCAATATCAACAGCAAGTCTGCATGTGTTACGCAACTTTCGCAGCAATAATGATCAAACCAGTAGGAAGATAAGGCAAGCACAAGACCAATTGTACATTTCCCGAACAAGGTATGATTCATATACAAAGCCTGTTTCAGCTCTGAATGAACTTGGTAAAATGCTCTACTTTGGAAAGAAAGCTAGGATGTGCTATGACCAAGCAAGACAGTCAATTGACATTTATCATACAAGTAACCAGACACGCAAATATTATGAGCTTATGTATGGAACATATCACTGTGAGAAGCTTTTGGTATAAGAAGCTCAGACTTTCCTCCACATGCTATCAAAAGAAGCTTATGATGCAAGACTCCTAAATTTTTCCACAGTATGATATATGGACTGCTTCCGGTCCAAGATACCCCGCCTTTCATAGCAAGATACTTCGGTAAAAGCGTCTGACATATGGAATTGAATCTTCCTCAACAAGCAACCCGAGGAGAAGTTTCTCAAGTACGGAACCTAGGCTTCTCCAGCACGATACCCAGGTCAAGCTTCACGTGTAAGCTATCAAGACTTCTTCTGCACGCTACCTAGGCAGAAGCTTCGAGCAGAAGCTAACGAGTCCTCCTCAGCAAGCTACTCAGATTTCTTCTCTCATAATCCACTAAGTCGATATTAGTACCACACTATGCACCATCCTCAGAGATTATATGATGAGTTGGCAGTGCATCTTAAGAAGCAGATCACCAATGTTTTTGTCAGAAGTACAAATCAGTCAAGGCATATGTCTGCTTCAGAATCCTATGTTCGGCAACATATCTTTCCATCTATATGGTGAGAATGTATCCCCAGACATGCAAGTCACTCATTCGAGGATACAACTATGATCAAGCAAAATTACCTAAGGAAGGTAAGGATTCAACAAAACTCATGAGTCATGCCCAATAAAGATAAGCAGAGATACATCTCATGTGGTGCAAGAATCGCCGAGTGCGAAGGCCAATAACACCACATCAACAGTCTAGACTACGACTTCCAAGGTCATTATCCCTGCACCTGACAAGGAAATCCTATGAAACCTTGTCAACCTCTTGTATGGTTGGTCTCAACAATGAGCTTTTGTGCAGCCACAAGCCTCAAGTATATGAAACATATGCGTGGACCCAGGTCAGAAGAACAAGCACAAGTAATGATGCCAAAAATATTGGACTACCCACATTAATGGATGCACAAAGAATCAAAGACATATATGGACAAGATATTTCAGTAAGATGCCCTGACAAAAAAAATCATCGGTAGGACAAGAGACTAAAAGAAAAGGTACGATGATTTTGCGGCCATCAGGGACCGGATACCCAAGACAGTTGGATGCCAATATTCCATATGGATCCACAACGGCATACTCTCAGAGGTCCAAGATTCCCTCCGCAGTTTGATGTCCACAACCATGTCAAAACATCCTGTAGTCTATTGCCACAGATGGGTATACCAACAACATGGGTAAGCCAACACTCAAACAATCGCTCAGATCAGGTGTGCCTAATATGTCTCCGTCGTATCTATAATTTTTGATTGTTCCATGCCAATATTCTACAACTTTTGTGTACTTTTGGCAACTTTTTATACTATTTTGGCACTAACATATTGATCCAGAGCCCGATGACAGTTCCTGTTTGTTGCATGTTTTTTGTTTCGCAGAAAATCCATATAAAACGGAGTCGACAATAAAAACTTATGGAGATTATTTTGGAATATATGTGATTTTTGGGAGAGAGAAACAATGCGAGACGATGCCCGAGGAGTCCACGAGGCAGGGGGCACGCCCCCGGGTAGGGCGCGCCCTGGGCCATCGTAGCCACTCCGTAAGGTGGTATGTGTCCTTCTTTTTCCGCAATAAAGCTAATATCCAGATAAAAATCATGTCCAAATTTCAGCCCAATCGGAGTTACGGATCTCCGGGAATTTAAGAAACGGTGAAAGGGCAGAATCAGGGAGAGCAGAAACAGAAGGAAACAGAGAGAGAGATCCAATCTCAAAAGGGCTCTCGTCCCTCTGCCGCCATGGAGGCCATGGACTAGAGGGGGAACCCTTCTCCCATCTAGGGGGGAGGTCAAGGAATAAGAAGAAGAATAAGGGGGCTCTCTCCCCCTCTCTCCCGATGGCGCTGAAACGCCGCCGGGGCCATCATCGCGGCAACGATCTACACCAACCACATCACTGCCGTCATCACCAACTGTTCCCTCCTCTATGTCGCGTTGTAACCCCTCTTTTACCCGCTGTATTCTCTACTTAAACATGGTGCTCAACGCTATATATTATTTCCCAATGATGTATGGCTATCCTATGATGTTTGAGTAGACCCGTTTTGTCCTATGGGTTAATGGATGATCGTGATTGGTTTGAGTTGCATGTTTTATTATTGGTTCTGTCATATGGTGCTCTCCATGTCGCGCAAGCGTGAGGGATCCCCACTGTAGGGTTTGCAATATGTTCATGATTTGCTTATGGTGGGTGGCGTGAGTGACAAAAGCACAGACCTGAGTAAGTAGGTTGTTTGCGTATGGGAATATAGAGGACTTGATAATTTAATGATATGGTTGGGTTTTACCTTAATGATCTTTAGTAGTTGCGGATGCTTGCTAGAGTTCCAATGATAAGTGCATATGATCCAAGAAGAGAAAGTATGTTATCTTATGCCTCTCCCTTGTATAAAATTGCAATAATGATTACCGGTCTAGTTCTTGATTGCCTAGGGACAAATAACTTTCTCGTGACAAAAAGCTCTCTACCAAAACTAACTTAGTTGTGTCTTTATCTAAACAGCCCCTACTTTTTATTAATGCACTCTTTATTTTCTTGCACACCTATCCAGCAACACCTACAAAGTACTTCTAGTTTCATACTTGTTCTAGGTAAAGCGAACGTTAAGCGTGCGTAGAGTTGTATCAGTGGTCGATAGAACTTGAGGGAATATTTGTTCTACCTTTAGCTTCTCGTTGGGTTCAACACTCTTACTTATCGAAAGAGGCTACAACTGATCCCCTATACTTGTGGGTTATCAAGACCTTTTTCTGGCGCCGTTGGCGGGGAGCAATAGTGTGGGGTGAATATTCTCGTGTGTGCTTGTTTTCTTTATCACTAAGTAGTTTTTATTTTCTGTTCTAAGTTGTTCTCTATCTTTAGTTATCGATATGGAACACAAAATACCAAAAAAAATTAGGTGTACTTGATAGTCAGGGATGTGGGGAACCTCCTAAAACCCTCGATGCTCATTGTGTGAAAGATATTATGCACTACTTGGATCAACGTGAATACTTTAGGGATTATCGCTTGACTCAAAAAGGGAAACTATTATGGGATCAAATTCATATGTTGCATTGGTATGCTCGGCAACTATGCTTGATATATGATTTTACTTGTTGCTCTAGGTTGAAGGCTCCACACCTTCCCTTTTCATGCAGATTTAGTGATAATGAAACCTTGGCTACTTATGCTAATGGTATATATGATTACTACGATGTGGAACGAATAGAAGAATTTGTTGCTTTTAAGGGTGCTTATGAAATTGAATCTTTGTTTGAGAAGTATGAAGCTTTTGATGATGATATTTATAGGCCTGAAAATATTGCTATACTTAAATATTGCTATGAGAATTATGAATACAATTACGATATTGATGCATTTATTGAGAAAGTCTCCGCTGTACAAGAAGAGATTAATATTTTGCGGGAATCTATGGAAGAAGAATTTGCCGAAATTGTGAGCTCATTGGATGAAAAACATGATGAGGAGAGCAAAGAACAAAAGGAGGAAGAGCGGATTAGTTACCTGTGCCCACCTTCTAATGAGAGTAACCCTCCACCGAAGGATGAATTCTATGATAATTGCTATGATCCCATTGATTCATTTGAAATACCCCTTTTTGTTGAACTTGATGCTTGCTATGCTTGTGGCCATGATGCCAATATGAATGATGCTTATGGAGATGAACTTGCTATAGTTCCTTATGTTAAGAATGAAATTGTTTCTATTGCACCCATGCATGATAGTCCTATTATCTTTTTGAATTCTCCCAAGTACACTATATCGGAGAAGTTTGTGCTTATTAAGGATTATATTGATGGGTTGCCTTTTACTGTTGCACATGATAATTTTGATGAATGTAATATGCATGTGCTTTCTGCTCCTACTTGCAATTATTATGAGAGAGGAACTACGTGTCCACCTCTCTATGTTTCCAATACGACAAAATTGCAAGGAACTATTTATACTATGCATTGGCCTTTACTTTGTGTGCATGAATTGTTATTTTATGACATGCCGATGCATAGGAAGAGAGTTAGACTTCTTCATTACATGATATATGTTACTTTGTGCTCACTACTAAATTACAAATCATTGTTATTTAAAATTGGCTTTGATATACCTTCGGATCCGGGTGGGTCCATTACTTGAGCACTATATGCCTAACTTAATGGCTTTAAAGAAAGCGCTGCCAGGGAGACAACCCGGAAGTTTTAAAGAGTCATTTATTTCTGTTGAGTGCTTTTATAAAGTTTATAAACAAAAAAATAAATAGGGGAACCTAAAACTTTTTCAAGAAGAAAAGTGAAAGTGAGAAAGACGAGCATTGTTAAAGTGGGAGCATGCCTTGAACTTTGTTCATGCCCATGGAAACTTTGTGAATCTTAATTACATAAACTTTTCAACAAAAATAATTATCCCCTTGTATAAATCCATTGTGTTATAAAAATAATGTGCCAAGATTTGCCTTTAGGATGAGTAGATTGCTTGTTTGGTTTGTGCGGTGCAAAAACAGAAACTTTGGCTATAGTGCGTGATTTTACATTTTTTACGGGAAAGTCAAACAGCTATCACACTTTTTGAACAGTGATTCTATACATTGTTTTTATTTTTTCCTAATTCTTTCAGAATTTTTGGAGTTACAGAAGTACGGTAGATGTTCAGATTTCTACAGACTGTCCTGTTTAAGACAGATTTTGTTTTTGATGCATTTTTTTGCTCGTTTTGATGAAACTATCGATTTTATTAGTGGTATAAGCCATGGAGAAGTTATAATACAGTAGCTACAATGAAAAAACAAAATATGAATGAGTTTGCAATAGTACTTAAAGTGGTGATTTGTTTTATTATACTAACGGATCTCATGAGGGTTTTGTTAAGTTTTGTGTGATTGAAGTTTTCAAGTTTTGGGTAAGATCACGATGGATGAAGGAATAAGGAGTGGCAAGTGCCTAAGCTTGGGTATGCTCGAGGCACCCCAAGGTAATATTCAAGGAATCCCAAGCAACTAAGCTTGGGGATGCCCCGGAAGGCATCCCCTCTTTCTTCTAACAATCATCGGTAATTTTACTTGGAGCTATATTTTTATTTGTCACATGATATGCGTAAATCTTGGAGCGTCGTGTGCTTTTCTATTTTTCTTTTAGTAATTGCACTATGCTGGTATGAGATAGTCCGTGGTTGATTTATAGAATGATCTTTGCACTTCACTTATATCTTTTGAGTATGGCTTTATAGAATGCTTCATGTGCTTCACTTATATCATTTGAAGTTTGGATTGCCTGTTTCTTTACACATAGAAAACCGCCATTTGTAGAATGCTCTTTTGCTTCACTTATATTTGTTAGAGTGTGGGCATATCTTTTTTAGAAAGAATTAAACTCTCTTGCTTCACTTATATCTATTTAGAGAGATGACGGGAATTGGTCATTGACATGATTAGTCATAAAATCTAGATCACTGAATATGATACGTTTGATTCCTTGCAATAGATTTGCGATATAAAGATGGTGATATTAGAGTAATGCTAGTGAGTAATTGTGGATTGGTAGAAATACTTGTGTTGAGGTTTGTGATACCCGAAGCATGCTCGTATGGTGAACTGTTATGTGATGAAGTTGGAGCATGATTTATTTATTGATTGTCATCCTTTGTGTGGAGATCGGGATCGCGCGGTGGTTAACTCCTACCAACCCTTCCCCTAGGAGCATGCGTGTAGTACTTTGTTTTGATGGATAATATTTTTTTGCAATAACTATGTGAGTTCTTTATGACTAATGTTGAGTCCATGGATTATACGCAGTCTCACCCTTCCACCATTGCTAGCCTCTTAAGTATCGTGCATTGCCCTTTCTCACCTCGAGAGTTGGTGCAAACTTCGCCGGTGCATCCAAACCCTGTGATAAGATATGCTCTATCACACATAAGCCTCCTTATATCTTCCTAAAAACAACCACCATACCTGCCTATCATGGCATTTCCATAGCCATTCCGAGGTATATTGCCATGCAACTTCCATCATTATCATATACATGACTTGAGCATTCATTGTCATATTGCTTTGCATGATCGTAAGATAGCTAGCATGATATTTTCATGGCTTGTCCATTTTCTGATAACTTTGCTATGCTCGATCATAGCACATCTTGGTACACTGCCAGAGGCATTCATGTATAGTCATATTGTTCTAGATATCGAGTTGTAATATTGAGTTGTAAATAAATAGAAGTGTGATGATCATCATTATTAGAGCATTGTCCCAGTGAGGAAAGGATGATGGAGACTATGATTCCCCCACAAGTCAGGATGATTCTCCGGACTTTACAAAAAAATAAAAGAGGCCAAAGAAGCCCACAAAAAAAGAGGCTAAAGAAGCCCACCAAAAAAACAAAAGAAATGAGAGAAAAAGAGAGAAGGGCAATGCTACTATCCTTTTACCACACTTGTGCTTCAAAGTAGCACCATGTTCTTCATATAGAGAGTCTCTTGAGTTATCACTTTCATATACTAGTGGGAATTTTCATTACAGAACTTGGCTTGTATATTCCGATGATGGGCTACCTCAAATGCCCGAGGTCTTCATGAGCAAGCAAGTTGGATGCACACCCACTTAGTTTTAGGTTTGAGCTCTCATACACTTATAGCTCTAGTGCATCCGTTGCATGGCAATCCCTACTCACTAGCATTGATATCGATTGATGGGCATCTCCATAGCCCATTAATTTTCCTAGTTGATGTGAGACTTTCTCCCCTTTTTGTCACCATCCTCTATTCCACCTATAGTGCTATATCCATGGCTCACGCTCGTGTATTGCGTGAAAGTTGAAAAAGTTTGAGAATAATAAAGTATGAAACAATTGCTTGGCTAAAACCGGGGTTGTGCATGATTTTAAATACTTTGTGTGGTGAAGATGGAGCATAGCCAGACCATATGATTTTGTAGGGATAACTTTCTTTGTCCATGTTATTTTGAAAAGACATGATTGCTTTATTAGTATGCCTGCAGTATTATTGTCTTAATGTCAAATGATAGACTATTGTTTTGTCTTAATATTCATGCCATGATTATATTACATGATCAAGATTATGTTAGGTGGCATTCCACATCGAAAATTATCATTTTTATCATTTAACTACTCGAGGACGAGCAAGAATTAAGCTTGGGGAAGCTGATATGTCTCTGTCATATCTACAATTTTTGATTGTTCCATGCCAATATTCTACAACTTTTACATACTTTTGGCAACTTTTTATACTATTTTTGGGACTAACATATTGATTTAGTGCCCAGTGCCAGTTCCTGTTTGTTGCATGTTTTTTGTTTCACAGAAAATCCATATCAAACGAACTCCAAACGCGATAAAAACTTAAGGGAGATTCTTTTTTGTAATATATGTGATTTTTGGGAAAAAGAATCAACGTGAGGCGATGCTCGAGGAGTCCACGAGGCAGGGGGGCATGCCCCAGGGGGTAGGGCGCGCCCTGGCCCCTCGTGGCCACTCCATATCACGGTTGGTGCCCTTTTTTTACCACAGGAAAGCCAATATCTAGAAAAAAATCATGTCCAAGTTTCAACCCAATCGGAGTTACGGATCTCCGGGAATTTAAGAAACGGTGAAAGGGCAGAATCAGGGAGTGCAAAAACGGAAGGAAATAGAGAGAGAGATCCAATTTTGGAGGGGCTCTAGCCCCTCCACCACCATGGATGCTATGGACCAGAGGGGGGACCCTTCTCCCATCTAGGGGAAAGGTCAAGGAAGAAGAAGAAGAGGGAGGCTCTCTCTCCTCTCTCCCGGTGGCGCCGGACCGCCGTCGGGGCCATCATCGCGACAACAATCTACACCAACAACTTCACCGCCGTCATCACCAACTCTTCCCTCCTCTATGCAGTGGTGTAACACCTATTTTATCCGCTGTAATCTCTACTTATACATGGTGCTCAATGCTATATTTATTTCCCAATGACGTATGGCTATCCTATGATGTTTGAGTAGATCCATTTTGTTCTATGGGTTAACTGATGATCGTGATTGGTTTGAGTTGCTTGTTTTATTATTGATGTTGTCCTATGGTTCTCTCCATGTCACGCGAGCATGAGGGATCCCTACTATAGGGTTTGCAATATGTTCATGATTTGCTTATGTGGGTGGCATGAGTGACAGAATCACAGACCCGAGTAAGTAGGTTGTTTGCATATGGGAATAAAGAGGACTTGATACTTTAATGCTATGGTTGGGTTTTACCTTAATGATCTTTAGTAGTTGAGGATGCTTGCTAGAGTTCCAGTGATAAGTGCGTATGATCCTAGAAGAGAAAGTATGTTAGCTTATGCCTCTCCCTCATATAAAATTGCAATAATTATTACTGGTCTAGTTATCCTTTGCCTAGGAACAAATAATTAACTTTATCTTGACAAAAAGCTCTCTACCAAAACCAACTTAGTTGTGTCTTTATGTAAATAGCCCCTACTTTTTATTTATGCGCTCTTTATTTTCTTGTAGACCTATCCAACAACACCTACAAAGTACTTCTAGTTTCATACTTGTTCTAGGTAAAGCGATCGTTAAGCGTGTGTAGAGTTGTATCGGTGGTCGATAGAACTTGAGGGAATATTTGTTCTACCTTTAGCTCCTCATTGGGTTCGACACTCTTACTTATCAAAAGAGGCTACAACTGATCCCCTATACTTGTCGGTTATCAGTGCCCATTTGCAAAACGAAGTGCACAGACAGCCTGTCAGGAAAAGCATCTTCCTGTTAGCATCACTGTCAGGCCAGTCCTGAGGCTTGTGGTATGCTACATCTACAAGCCCATACTCCATTATATTACTCAAGACGGAAGGCCGATGAATCTTTGGTAAATATCTCATGCTCAAGACAAAGTAGCAAATCAAGACGAGTCAGTATCACTGTTGGGCAATCAGATCTCGTCAGAAGAGTGGCCATGATTCTCAGTACTGTTTGAACCTAGAATAAATGCAATTGTTTGGACAACCCAATGGCCTAGGTAAAAGTTTTTCCCGACCAAAGGAAAGTCATGCTCATAATATCACCGACATATATGAAAGTATCACCATCCGCATAAGGCTTTGGTATATGAGGAAAGACCCATCAGAATTTGGGAAAGGTGAAGCAAACCACCTCAGAGCAAGGTAAGCAGATCTTATGAATTTCTTGAAGGAACAATAAACAAAGGAAAATGATACTCGAGTTGGAAACGGTTTCATTAAGGCATAAGCATACGTGTTCCCTGAGCAACCAAATCTCGAGGATGAGATTTCTTTAAGGGGGGAAGGTTTGTAACAGCCTGGTTTTTGGCCTTTCCTTTTTCTTTTTGATTTATTTGATTTTTGCCCTCATTTTCTTTTTGGAGTGGATCTGTGGACTTCAAACCTAGGAGGTCATCATTTCTTCTTCTCCCAAGTGGTTCTTCATGCTCAAACTCATCCCAAGATCATGCGAAGTCCATCTTAGTCCACCTCCCAAATTCTTTTTTGGGGAATATTCCTTTTCTATTAAAGGAATAACCTCATTTTCCCTAGGTTGTGAAGCAACCTATATTTCTGTTCATCCTAAAATTCCCAAATAATTCTCATAATTTCTTTGGGTGATATATTGCTCAAATATGCCAAAACTTTCCCTTGTCCAGTTCAAAAATATTCCTTGAATATTCCTTCTTCTGTTCTATCCTGAATGGCATTTTGTGAAGGAAGTGTCATTTATCTTATCTTTTTTTCTCCCAAACTTTTTGGGCATTCTTTTATGTCCAAATAATTGCCTCATGCCAAAATTCAACTTCCAATGCCTATTGAATCTTCCTCACTAATTTTCAAAGTTTCTGTCATACAGAAACCATTGTCAAGGAAGTACTAGCTAGGAGTATCCAAATGAGTGTTGCATGCCCCTTCTTGTGCTCATATCATTACCTCCTCCAATTTTCAGCTCCATACAATCTTCAATGTGAGCACAGCTTCAATTCTTTGATTCTGTTAATATTTCCAGTTTGTGAAGCAAGTATAATTTATATTGCTTCATTAATTCTAAGAAATTACCAGATCATGCTCCTACTTATGACATCTCTCCACCAAGTTTGGGATACTTTACTTAAGCCATTTTCCCACCAATATTATTGCAAGTTTCTAGACAGTGAGGATGTTCGGGAAGCAAGTACCATTTTGGCAAGTCGAAATGGTATGAAATTTTTACAACATCTTCATGTGTCCAAAACATGTTGCCTTGACAAATTTGAGCTCAAGTGGATACTCTATGTGAGTGCATCATCCAAATCCCTTTTCTGGACCAAATATGCACTTACAAATCAACTATATTCATTTCTGGTCCAATTATTCTCATACTCCCCAGGGTTATAGTCCTTCCTAAGATAAATACCCCAGACATCATCTTTGTATCCAAGCTCATCTCTGTTGATCACTGTATCATGATTCAATCTGATACAACAAACTTTCAGTGATCCCTCACATCTCTCCAGTGCTCCTCTTCCCAATCTATCACCTCCCTCTATCTCAGTGATGCAGGGACTCATCACTAGACATGTCTATGCGGCCCCTCTTGTCCTCTCCATGCCAGTGCCCGTGGTAACTGCCGCCCTGGCATGCCGTTTCTTGCACTTTGGTAGCTTCCGGCCCATTCTGGGCAGCTCGACATCGACTCCCCCTTCCTCTCATGCCGCTCTCGTGTCCCTGCCCCCTCCAGAAACCTCCTCACTGGAGCTAGATGTCACGCGCCTGATGTCTACTACGCAACCTTCTTCTTGTAGACGTTGTTGGGCCTCCAAGTGCAGAGGTTTGTAGGACAGTGGCAAATTTCCCTCAAGTGGATGACCTAAGGTTTATCAATCTGTGGGAGGCGTAGGATGAAGATGGTCTCTCTCAAACAACCCTGCAACCAAATAACAAAGAGTCTCTTGTGTCCCCAACACACCCAATACAATGGTAAATTGTATAGGTGCACTAGTTTGGCGAAGAGATAGTGATACAAGTGCAATATGGATCGTAGATATAGGTTTTTTGTAATCTGAAATTATAAAAACAGCAAGGTAACTAATGATAAAAGTGAGCATAAACGGTATTGCAATGCTAGGAAACAAGGCCTAAGGTTCATACTTTCACTAGTGCAAGTTCTCTCCACAATAATAACATAACTAGATCATATAACTATCCCTCAACATGCATCAAAGAGCCACTCCAAAGTCACTAATAGTGAAGAACAAATGAAGAGATTATTGTAGGGTGCGAAACCACCTCAAAGTTATCCTTTTTGATCGATATATTCAAGAGTCCGTAGTAAAATAACATGAAGCTATTCTTTCCGTTCTAATCTATTATAGAATTCGTACTACCATAACACATTAAGACACAAATCAACCAAAACCCTAGTGTCACCTAGATACTCCAATGTCACCTCAAGTATCCGTGGGCATGATTATACGATATGCATCACACAATCTCAGATTCATCTATTCAACCAACACAAAGTACTTCAAAGAGTGCCCCAAAGTTTCTACCGGAGAGTCAAGACGAAAACATGTGCCAACCCCTATGCATAAGTTCATTGAACCCGCAAGTTGATCACCAAAACATACATCAAGTAAATCACATGATATCCCATTGTCACCACAGATAAGCACATGCAAGACATACATCAAGTGTTCTCAAATCTTTAAAGACTCAATCCGATAAGATAACTTCAAAGGGAAAACTCAATCCATTACAAGAGAGTAGAGGGGGAGAAACATCATAAGATCCAACTATAATAGCAAAGCTCGCGATACGTCAAGATCATATCATCTCAAGAACAAGAGAGAGAGAGATCAAACACATAGCTACTGGTACATACCCTCAGCCCCGAGGGTGAACTACTCCCTCCTCATCATGGAGAGCGCCGGGATGATGAAGATGGGCACCGGTGAGGGATCCCCCCTCCGACAGGGTGCCGGAATAGGGTCCTGATTGGTTTTTGGTGGCTACAGAGGCTTGCGGCTGCGGAACTCCCGATCTATTGTGCTCCGTGATGTTTTTAGGGTATATGGATATATATAGGCGAAAGAAGTCGGTCAGGGGAGCCACGAGGGGCCCACGAGAGTGGGGGGCGCGCCCAGGGTGTAGGGCGCGCTTCCCTGCCTCATGGCCACCTTGAAGCTTCCCTTACTTCCACTCCAAGTCTCTTGATTGCTTCCGTTCCAAAAACAAATCTCCCGAAGGTTTCATTCCGTTTGGACTCCATTTGATATTCCTTTTCTTCGAAACACTGAAATAGGCAAGAAAACAACAATTTGGGTTGGGCCTCCAGTTAGTCCCAAAAATAATATAAAAGTGTATAATAAAGCCCATAAACATCCAAAACAGATAATATAATAGCATGAATGCTTCATAAATTATAGATACATTGGAGACGTATCAGCATCCCAAGCTTAATTCCTGCTCGTCCTTGAGCAGGTAAATGGTAAAAGAAATAATTTCTGAAGTGTTAATGCTAGTAGGTGCACAAGTTTGATCAATGATACCTTTTCTAGCATCATTATATGCCATAACATTAGCATCTCATAAAACTTCTTACGAACAAGCTATTCAAACGTTAAAGCATAGACCGTAAACTTTCTTGAAGACTAGCAAACTATGTCTCAGTCATCAAACAATTGCAATTCATCTTATTTTCAGGCAGGGTCTATGTAAGAGCTTTGATTTAGCAAATCCCACATACTCAACTATCATATAGTCTTTCATGATTGCTACCATTCAAAGCATATTTTTAGAACAAATATCATCGATCGAACACATAGAAAGATAGGGGCTTAATGTTTCACCTCCCAACTTACTTATCACATAGATAATTGTCAGTAGTAATAATTCATGATCAAATATATTTGAATGGCCATATATGCTTAGATCTTTCCCGATCACATGATGCTTGCCCACTAAAGAGTAGGTTGGAATGAGAAGGAATACTACTGACTCTTGCATAAAAGTAAAAGATAGGCCCTTCACAGAGGGAAGCAGGGATTTGCAGAGGTGTGAGAGCTCGATTTTGAAATAGAGATAAATAATATTTTGAGCGGTATACTTTCATTGTCAACATAACAACTGAGAGATCTCGATATCTTCCATGCTACACACATTATAGGCGGTTCCCAAACAAAATGATAAAAGTTTTACTCCCCCTCCACTAACAATCATCAACCCATGGCTTGCCCGAAACAACGGGTGCCTCCAACTAACAACAATCCTGGGGGAGTTTTATTTGCAATTATTTTGATTTGATTTTGATCTTTTGATCATGGGACTGGGCATCCCAGTTACCAGCCATTTTTCTCGTGAATGATGAGCGGAGTCCACTCATCATGAGAATAACCCGCCTAACATGGAAGATATAGACATCCCTAGTTGATACATGAGCTGTTCGAGCATACAAAATAGAATTTCATTTGAAGGTTTAGAGTTTGGCACATGCAAATTTACTTGGAACGGCAGGTAAATACCGCATATAGGTAGGTATGGTGGACACTCATGGAAGAAACTTGGTTCAAGCAATTTGGATGCACAAGCAGTATTCCCGCTTAGTACAGATATTTTGGCTAGCAAAGGATTCTAAATAGCAAGCACCACATGTTGGAGGATCTATAACAATATAACTTCTATACAAATATACCCAAGCATAACTCATTATGTTGTCTTCCTTGTCCAACTTCAACTAATTTGCTTAGGTTTGAAAATAAATAATGGGGCTCACAATCATAGAAGATGTCTAAGATAGTATCTTTATATGCGAAATTTCTATTCCTTCAATATTCTTTCATGAATTGTTCAAGTGACCAATACAATGTTTGCTAACCTTCAATAAATTCCCCACTTCTAATTCTTAGATGTGAAGTCATTACTCCCCATGGGGTAAGCATATGAACATATATAATTTCAGATTTATGATATTAAAATCATTCAACCATTTACTCATAGGATATAAGTGAAGCGCACGAGTAAATGACAAACTACTCCAAAAAGATATAAGTGAAGATCAATGAGCAGTTAAATAATTATGTAGCTATGTGAAGACTCTCTCTCGTTTAAGAATTTCAGATCATGGTATTTTATTCAAACAGCAAGCAAAACAAAAGAAAAAAAATGACGCTCCAAGCAAAGCACATATCATGTGGTGAATAAAAATATAGCTCCAAGTAAAGTTACCGATGAATGAAGACAAAAGAGGGGATGCCATCCGGGGCATCCCCAAGCTTAGGCTTTTGGTTGTACTTGAATTATTACCTTGGGGTGCCTTGGGCATCCCCAAGCTTAGGCTCTTTCCACTCCTTATTCCATAGTCCATCGAATCTTTACTCAAAACTTGAAAACTTCACAACACAAATCTTAATAGAAAACTCGTAAGCTCCATTAGTATAAGAAAATAATACCACCACTTAGGTACTGTTGTGAACTCATTCTCAATTCATATTCGTGTAAAACCTACTGTATTACAACTTCTCTATGGTTCATACCTTCCGATACTACTCATAGATTCATCAAAATAAGCAAACAACACATAGAAAACAGAATCTGTCAAAAACAGAACAGTCTGTAGTAATCTGTATCATTAGAATACTTCTGTAACTCCAAAAATCCTACCAAACTGGTAAAACCTGAGCAATTTGTTTACCAATCCAGAGAAAAAGCAATCACGTTTCTGTGAATTATCAAAACTAATTTACTGGGTGCAAAAGTTTCTGATTTTCAGCAGGATCAACATAACTATCACCGTAGGCTATCCTAAAGGTCTTACATGGCACTTTATTGAAACAAAAGCTATAAAACATGATTACTACAGTATCATAATAATGTGGACACACAAAAATAGTAAGGGTAAATATTGGTTTGTCTCCCAACAAGCGCTTTTCTTTAATGCTTTTCTAGCTAGGCATGATGATGACAATGATGCTCACATACAAGATAAGAATTGAAACACAATGGGAGCATCATGAAGAATATGACTAGCACATTTAATCCTAACCCACTTCCTATGCATAGGGATTTTGTGAGCAAACAACTTATGGGAACAATAATCAACTAGCATAGGAAGTCTAAACAAGCATAACTTCAAAATTTTAAGCACATAGAGAGGAAACTTGATATTATTGCAATTCCTACAAGCATATGTTCCTCCCTCATAATAATTTTCAGTAGCATCATGAATAAATTCAACAATATAACCAGCACCTAAAGCATTCTTTTCATGATCTACTTGCATAGAAATTTTATTACTCTCCACATAAGCAAAATTCTTCGCATTCAGAATAGTGGGAGTATCATAAGACACTTGAATACTATAAATTGTTTCCATATTAAAAGAATAATGTTCAGAAAAAGGGTAATCATAATCATGAAAACTTTTATAAATATAATCATCACTACTTTTTATAGCATAAGTTTCATCACAATAATCATCATAAGTAGCAACTTTGTTCTCATCATAATCAATTGAAACCTCTTCCAAAATAGTGGATTCATCACTAAATAAAGTCATGACCTCTCCAAATCCACTTTCATATATATTATAAGATTCAACACCCTCCAAAATAGTGGGATCATTACTTCCTTAAGTGGACACTCTTCCAAACCCACTTTCATCAATATAACCATCATAAATAGGAGGCATGCTATCATCATAATAAATTTGCTCATCAAAACTTGGGAGGCTAAAAATATCATCTACATTAAACGTAGCATCCCCAAGCTTGGGACAAACATTAATTGAAGCAAATATATTCTCAAACATGTCATTCTCATCAAACATAGCATCCCCAAGCTTGGGCCTTTTAATATCGTAAGCATAATCACTCTCATCATTAATAGTATGGATAGCACCAATAGTATAGCAATTATCATCATCACAAGGAGTAATAGGAGCAACATCATTTGGGAGGGATACCTTTATACCTTTGCTTCTCCGTCTTTTCTTTTTCTTCTTCACATCATGTGTGGGTTTAACCCTCTTCTTTGAGCTCCTTATTAATGAAATTGGTTGAATATAAAGCTCCTCCTCGTTACCTGATTCATCATAAGAAATAATAGGAGGATATTGGGGAGTCTCTTCCGTTTCATTAGTATCCTCTTCATCTTATATTTGCTTTCTTTTCTTTATGTAATTGGCAATATAAGGATTTCCAATGCAATTCACCACACAATACATATAAATTTCCTCTAGATCAATATCAAGAAATTTCTTAAGGTTAAATTCTGGAATATGCTTAGTTGCATGTTTCATTTCTTCATAACCCAAAAGCAAACTAAGTTCATTATGATGTGCAAGGGAAATCAAGTCATCACAATTTTTGGACACGATTCGATCATGAAACAATTTGCATCGGAGATTTAAATGACCAAGTTCATTGCAAAGTTCACAAGTACGACAGAGATATTTTAAATTTTCAGCACAAACATTAAGCCTTTCTTGCAACCATTTAGTTTCTAAATACTTATGCCTCTTGCGAAATCTATCTTCCCTATTTGGTGTGTATTTGCAAGCTCTATGCACTCCAAAAAATTGACATGCTTATAAGAGACATTTTCGCCATGACTAGTGCAATCATCATTAGTACTATGGATATTCAAAGAGTTCATACTAACAACATTGCAATCATGCTCATCATTCAAAGATTTAGTGCCAAACATTTTATAGACTTCTTCTTCTAGCACTTGAGCACGATTTTCCTTTTCATCATACTTACGAAAGATATTAAAAAGATGAAGCATATGAGGCAAACTAAATTCCATTTTTTGTAGTTTTCTTTTATAAACTAAACTAGTGATAAAACAAGAAACAAAAAGATTCGATTGCAAGATCTAAAGATATACCTTCAGGCACTCACCTCCCCGGCAACGGCACCAGAAAAGAGCTTGATGTCTACTACGAACCTTCTTCTTGTAGACGTTGTTGGGCCTCCAAGTGAAGAGGTTTGTAGGACAGTGGCAAATTTCCCTCAAGTGGATGACCTAAGGTTTATCAATCCGTGGGAGGCGTAGGATGAAGATGGTCTCTCTCAAACAACCCTGCAACCAAATAACAAAGAGTCTCTTGTGTCCCCAACACACCCAATACAATGGTAAATTGTATAGGTGCACTAGTTCGGCGAAGAGATGGTGATACAAGTGCAATATGGATGGTAGATATAGGTTTTTGTAATCTGAAATTATAAAAACACCAAGGTAACTAATGATAAAAGTGAGCGTAAATGGTATTGCAATGCTAGGAAACAAGGCCTGGGGTTCATACTTTCACTAGTGCAAGTTCTCTCAACAATAATAACATAACTGGATCATATAACTATCCCTCAACATGCATCAAAGAGCCTCTCCAAAGTCACTAATAGCAAAGAACAAACGAAGAGATTATTGTAGGGTACGAAACCACCTCAAAGTTATCCTTTCTGATCGATCTATTCAAGAGTCCATAGTAAAATAACACGAAGCTATTCTTTCCATTCGATCTATCATAGAGTTCGTACTAGCATAACACCTTAAGACACAAATCAACCAAAACCCTAATGTCACCTAGATACTACAATGTCACCTCAAGTATCTGTGGGCAGGATTATACGATATGCATCATACAATCTCAGATTCATCTATTCAACCAACACAAAGTACTTCAAAGAGTGCCCCAAAGTTTCTATCGGAGAGTCAAGACGAAAACGTGTGCCAACCCCTATGCATAAGTTCATTGAACCCGCAAGTTGATCACCAAAACATACATCAAGTAGATCACGTGATATCCCATTGTCACCACAGATAGGCTCATGCAAGACATACATCAAGTGTTCTCAAATCCTTAAAGACTCAATCCATAAGATAACTTCAAAGGGAAAACTCAATCCATTACAAGAGAGTAGAGGGGGAGAAACATCATAAGATCCAACTATAATAGCAAAGCTCGCGATACATCAAGATTGTATCACCTCAAGAACACGAGAGAGAGAGAGAGAGAGAGATCAAACACATAGCTACTGGTACATACCCTCAGCCCCTCCGTCAGTGTGCCGAAATAGGGTCCCGATTGGTTTTTTGTGGCTACAGAGGCTTGCGGCGGCGGAACTCCCGATCTATTGTGCTCCCTGATGTTTTTAGGGTATATGGACATATATAGGCGAAAGAAGTCAGTCAGGGGAGCCACGAGGGTGGGGGCGTGCCCAGGGGGTAGGGCGCGCCTCCCTGCCTCATGGCCACCTCGAAGCTTCCCTGACTTCCACTACAAGTCTCCCGGATTGCTTCCGTTCCAAAAGTAACTCTCCCAAAGGTTTTATTCCGTTTGGACTCCATTTGATATTCCTTTTCTTCGAAACACTGAAATAGGCAAGAAAACAACAATTTGGGCTGGGCCGCCGGTTAATAGGTTAGTCCCAGAAATAATATAAAAGTGTATAATAAAGCCCATAAACATCCAAAACAGATAATATAATAACATGAATGCTTCATAAATTATAGATACGTTGGAGACGTATCAGCGCCCACAGTCAAGTAGTGGCCGTTTGGCTCTATTCGTCGCCCGTCTTCTTCCTCCCCATGCCCCTTGGCCTCCTCCGCCTCGTGAAGCTTGTCATCACTTCCTTGTCGCGTTCCTGCACCCTCCCCATGATCGCTGAGCTTGCCAGAGCGTAGGCCGGACCCGTATGACGGCAACCGGCTCGGCTCCTCGCCCCGCGGCTATATATAGCCCTCCCCACAGCCTCCCGAGCATCCCATCGCCCTTGCCTCGCTGCTCTACCCCTCCCGAACCCCGAAGCCCCTCCTGCTCCTCCATCACCGCCATGGCCCTCCTCCTAAATTCCACTGAACTGGACCTCCTCTCTTCCTTCTTCCACCTCCAGTAGACCACCCGGAGCATCCCTAGCCTCCCCACCTCTTTGGCTTCTTCTCTGCTGGACTGGAGCGCCAAGACCACTACTGTCCGATGCCTCCGTCTACCGGCCTCGCAGCCATGCCTCATCCAGACTCTCCCACGGTCCATGGCCTGCCTGGATAGATGCGCCTCAGCCTCCTGAGCTCGCTGGTAGGCCCGAGCTCCGCGGGAGGTGGTCTGCATCACCGGCAAGCCTTGCCGGAGTTCACTCCTCCCTCGGCCGAGCACGTACGCAGGAGGTGGATGACGACTAGAGGAGAAGGAGGCAACCTGCAGGCAGGGCCCGCGCGTCAGCGTCCCATCCAGTTGACCCTAGGTACGCTAATGTGGATAAGTGGAGGCGTAATCCACTGGATTAGATCTACGGTTTTCTGAAAGCGTAATTTCATGTTCCTTTAGAAGAAAATGCGTTTTCACTTCTAGAAAGCATCTAATGCGCTTTCTGTTTTTCCTGCCAGGGTCCTCTTTGTGAAGGTTCTTTTACAGATTGGTCCCTGCACTTCATCTACTCGTATCGTTTTGTTCACAACTCCAAATGAGGTGATTCCAAAGCCCACTTCTTTGTTTTGTCGAGTCCGTTCTGATGAAATCATTTTCACCATGTCATAACATTCTGAAAATGACCATTTTGCCCTTGCCCTTGCCCTTATCCAGCCTCCTCCGAGAGAGAACGTTTTCCGGTGATTCTTTGTGCGAGTTCCTCGCACTTCCTCCCAGTGAATCCATCCCTCCCAGGCAAGCCACACCCTCCACTTGCATGACTGTAATGCAACGACATGTTTTTTTATTTGAACTCATTTGAAATATTGCTTAGCTACATGACTCTGTGCATGGCATTTCTTGGAGTTGTTCTGATCTTGCTATTGACATGCTACTGTTTGGATTACTAGGATTTATGCTTGCAGATGATGGATATCATGTTGCCATTGGATTACTACTATTTGGATTACTAGGACTTATGCTTGTAGTTGGTGGATACCATGTTGCCATTGGATTATTAGTGGCTAGCATTATTTTCATCATGATGGTAGTTGGTATGTTGCTTTGGACTATTATTTTTGGAGATGATGCTTGCATGTGGATCTTATCTAGATAGTTTGTTCTTGCTATTGGATTAGTAGTGTTACCGTTCTCTGATTCAGCACACTCTTAGTTTTATGCTATCCTCGGAGTATTATGATTTGACTAGCTAATTCTTTGGATCATTTGTTGACTATTACTATGACTTGGATCCCAGGTTGATAGATGATATCAGAGTATAAGTTATCGCAGATATACTTTGGGAATAAATTCCATCATTAAGTTCGTCAAGTGCCACCTAACTGGGCTTTTCCAGTGCAACCACATTTGCCTTTATGGGAAGGCCCTAATGCGGTCTATTGTCATGTCTCTCGCCGGTGCCTCCAACGAGGGAAGGTTATGGGCGTGCGTTACCCTGGCCCGGTAAGCAGACATAACCTTGTGTGCCCGTAGTTGGTATTGAGATCTCTTGTCTCCGTTTGGGACCGTTTATGTTTTGCCACGACGGTGGCCGTTGGATGTGACGAGTTGACATCGGGACCACCCAGGACTGAACCCAAAAGGGGGTGTTGGTCAGAGTGGCCGAGAAAGTGTCATGGCAGTAGATTGGTTTTTGGAACGTCGTTGGTCCACCCGAATGGGAGCAAGAGGCCATGGGTTTTGTGGTGTAGGTACAGTGTACTAACCTCTGCAGAGTGTGTGTTTAATCTATCGATAGCCGCCTCCTCGGTCATGCGCACGAGTTCATACTAGGTCATACTGTTCGATCAACACTTGCATGATGGAATGACTTATTAGGTGATTTATATGTTGATACTGTGAGCTGTAACAGTTTGGTTGGATGATGATGAGGATATTGGGATGATCTTGAGGATGATCATTCAGTTTGTGATGTGGTCATGCAGTGATCATGAGGTGATCAAGGTGATTTATTGTTTGGCCGAAGAGCCAAGATGGAGATAGTTCTTGAGATCTGAGATGGTGGTTCGTCAGTATTCTAGTAGTTTTATATCATGCCAAGTTATTGCTTTCACATCATAGTAGTTGTTAATAAATTAACCTGTTTAATGCTATGTTCTTGTTTTGCCTTGATGCTCTTGGTTGTTGTGAGCTTGCAAGTACATTCAATGTACCGACCTGGCATGGCATGCCAGATTGCAGGTGATGCTGTGATTGCTTTGCTTGTCTAGGAGTCCGCCGGTGCGAGCTAGATCGTGTCCCAGCCAGAGTCCCTTTGGAGTGGAGTTCACCACCTTCATCGTTGTTCCGCTACTACGAGTTGTTCTGCTGCTAGCATAGAGCAAGTGTAGTATCACAGGCATAGTGTCACCGTGTTGATGTGATCCTTTGTAACATCAGACCCTTGTATTATTATCCTTTGTAATAAGAGCTTATTTGTTCTATGTAAAGTAGTGTCGTATTTCGGAAGACTTCTCCTCGATCTCTGGGCTGGAATATGGGGCATTCCGGTTTCTCTGAGCCAGGGTGCCACACTATGTTGCCTCAAACAGACTATGCGAAAATCCCCTTCCTGCCACGTGGGAAAAGACCCGCCCTCGCCTTTTTTAGTCCAGGTTTGTATCGATGGATCGCGTGAAGCAGTAAAAACAGAGCCGTGTCTTGTACTCCTCCGTCGTACTAAAATAGTGGAGATGCTCGCTTTCATGAATGATGTACTTCCTCTCACCGACATGTGGGACATATAGCAACCGGGACAACGTGTCATGCACTAAATAACAGTGCAGAACAGTAGGGGGCACACACCCTAGTCGTAGAGCCCCGGTAGTAATGAGCAATGAGACATCAAATCAAAAAGCCACACCTTTCGTGAAAACCTTTCCCCAGACGAACGAAGCAACTATTATTTCATACTTCTCTAAATCCGCTTCTCCATCATCTCCTTCAAGAAAACCACATTGTATTGCTTATGCCATTGTTCTGCCTCAAGAGGGACGCGCATCGCCTTGGTACATTATGACACGTGGGACTGCATGACAGCTGATGCTCCCCCGCCCACCGCTTGGTAAAATCACCTCATTTTTACTAATCTGGATACTATCTTTTTAGATCAATATAGTCGCAATTCACCAAGGAGAAAAACCAAGTGGTAGGCTGCTCCTATCGCGTTGGTGTAACAACTCAGTAGGGCAAGTCCACTGTCCGCACACAAAATGGAGACACACTTACAAGACCCCTTTGGCCGACATGTGGATCATCCACCATCTTGTTCCATGTGCGATGCACCAAATTACAGTTCAGAGTAGCGGTTGGACTTGGAGGCACCCCAGTCGTAGCACTGTAGTAGTAGTAAATGAGTGATGAGGGGTCAAATCACAAAGCCCCACCTTTCCCACATTAAGCATTAAGCTGGACAGACGAAGCAACCATCATTTCACTCTAGGGCGCAAGAGCATAAAGAAAATAAGAAAACCAATGATGTGTGCGGCAGCTACCTAGGGCGCCCTAGGGTAGGAGCGTCCATTACAGATCTGCTTCTCCCTCGTCCTCCTGAAGAAAACTGATGATGCATGCGGCAGGTAGGGTTTGTAGGAGTACTATGGCCTGCGGGGCCACACTGTAGTAAACGGGAGAGGGATTGAGTTCGAATCGATGCCTTAATATGGGTGGGCCGCTCGGTTTTACGGGAACGAGGAAGAATTTTGGGTTTGGGGAGCAGTGGAGATATACTTACAAAAAATTGTGAACGTAGGTTCGACCGAAAGGCAATGACGCATGGGCTCCACATTTTGATATACCCGCGGCCGCGTGAAATTTTCTACTCAAACTAATGCATAAAAGTTCCTCCAAAAACATCTATAACTAATGGGAAGTGAGTGCATGCTTAAAATGAAAATGTATACAAAGAAAAAATGAATTACAGTTAAAAGCATGACATTTCTAACTAAATGTGAATGTGAAGTACATATGTGTGCATGTGACCAACACATATATTGTCAATACAAAATCTAATGCAAGAAATAACTTATGAGTAACATGCACAAAATGATGATGTGGTGCTTGCATGCATAGAGTACAAAAACAATGTGATTTATGACTTGCATGCATGACGTGTTCATGTGCCATAGTTGCATGTCTAGAAAAAAGCTACTGGGTTGTACTAGCTATTTCGGAATAGAAGATGCATATATGGAAGTTGTAGGGAAAGAGATGACATGTATGTCAATTCCTATGAGTAGGGATTGGAAAAGAGATGTCATTTGGTTCACTTCATAGGAACTTTTCTATTGAATCTAGAGATGACACGTATCTCAATTCCTATGAGGATGGATTGGAAAAGAGATGTCATTTGGTTCACATATCATATGAACTTTTCTCTTGAATCTAGGCTAATGTTTATTTTCCTTTGAAATTGTGGGAGTATAGGAATCCATTCATATGAACCAAGTGGCTCTAAAGCTATAAAAACATATCAAAGGATGGTTGAAATTGCTACAAGTGATACAACGGTCTTTCTTTGTACACTCCTCCCCCATCTTTATTGTTACCTCTCGAAGATGAACTAAATGATATATACTGGGTATTCTATACGTGCACTTTGGTATACGAAAACTCAGTAAAAGTTGGCGAGGTTCAAATTTTCAATAAAACTATATGCAGTACATTTTGGAATGGAGGGAGGAGCATACATCAGTTGCTAACACTCACGTGGAAGATTTGTGTGTCGGAAGAGTGGCTGTTCTCTTAAATGCCATGGCAAAACTCACACTATCGGATGTCGATCTAATGGTTCTTGCGGCATTCGCCGGGAATGGATTTGTGGCAAATGTTTGTCATATATGATGTACGGACACATGCATTGCATTTATACGTGCCCCCTCTCTTTCAAGCGCACACACACCCTCACGGGTCACGACTCTCTCGAGTCCTCTTGCACCCACCATCTATCTATAGGTAGACGTCACACACATATGTGGTCTTCACACCCTACCCTCATAACTTCTAAAAAAAAGACGTTGCGTGCCTTTTATTTTAACTCACACGTCACACACACTTATACTGTTACTATTGTGGCGAACGTTCTTTGGGTGTAGTATGTTATACTCTCGCAAGAAGCGGTGCACGCACACACTAGTTCTCTCACACCCACTCGCGGGTACATGTAGGAGCGCATTTTTTGAAGCTAGGAGCACATTTCTTTACATAGAGGCATCCCAATTGACATTTAAAAAAATGTCAAATGGGATGCCTCTTGACAACATTTTGACCAGCCTAGTTTTCAACTTAGATGGAGGGTGAGGGACCGCACGTGAATGATGCAGTACATAGTGCATCCTGGACGCGGTGATTTTATAGTGCGACCTGGAAGTGGTGGCATGTTATTGATCGAGTTTTATTTTTACTTGAACTTTAAATGAAAATAGTGGTTCGCACGTATTCAATTTAATAAAGGTTGCTACAAAAAATCACTCCACTATATATATATATATATATATAAGAAGGAGCCTCAGCGCTTGCTTTACTAGGGTTCCTCTCGTTCACTGTCTCATGCTCTCCAGATCTAAGCAAGACATATAGGTTGCCGCACACTCTCTCTGCTCACCGCTGGTCACAAATCCGGCCGCACCACCTTGGCTAGGGCAGGGGTGTAGGTGCATCATTCACGCGTTCGACAGCGGCGAGGGAGTAGACCAACAGCCGCCCGCACGTACTGATCGACGGCCGTGTCGTTCTCTCTGAGACAGCGCCAGCTCGGCAGGGCTTCCGACCCCTTCTTCCTCCCTGCGATATTGTGGCCAAGATGCAGCCTCTCGATGCTGTCTTTGCCATATCCCGACAACCCTCGGGTATATATTCCTTCGAAACCTGCCTTGCCCTACTGCCCCAGCTCCCCACGTGGCTACGTGTGGATCTTTTTTCCACTTCCGTTAGTTGTTCCAAAGCCACCTAGACTTTTACTATTATTAGAAGTAAAGCTAGTTCACACAGTCGCATCTAAGAGTTGTGTTTTCAAACAGGGAAGAAAGTGGAAAAGCTGTAGGGTGAATCTAGGACTTGGTTCTAAGAGCAAACGGGGGAAAGTAGTAGATACTGGCTACCCAACCAGTCTCTTGGTTGAGAAGGTGAAGAAAGCGGGGTGGGTGGCAAAGGGTTGGGGGAAGTTGACATGTCTCTTGTCGAAAAAGGAAAGGAAGTGAGGGGTGTTGGGGGGACAACACAAATGAGAACGAGCAGTTCTTAGATTTCCTGTGCTCACATAAGAAAATGTCGCCGAGGAGATAAAAAATGGGACACATGCAGGCATCCTGCCTGAATGTTTGCCGCTCTCGGCAACCACATCTGCCTCACTACTTTATCCCCCTGCTATCCCTACGCCATTATCGCTACCATTAATGTAAAATTGCATGAAGCATGAAGCAATGCTACCTAATGTCACTATTAAGTAATGCTGCTGTTAGTCCAGTACCATCTATGAATTGAAGCAATGACACCACCATTTTATGAAGTGCTTCCATCTTGCTTTATTTCCCATGAATTTTGTTTTTGTAGTTACACAAATTTCACACTGCTAACATTGCTTCATCCCAGTGGAACTGCACAAATTTGATTGGACATTAACATGCTATTTGGATTTGGCCCCTGCTCGTCCTACCAACGAGGGGCACACCAATATTTTGGCAGAGAAATCAGCGGCCCATGCCTGGCCAATAAATTGGTCGTGAACTGAGTGATGAAGGAATCTAGGCTTGGGGAAAGCCAACTAATTGGAGCCCATCCAAATGGTTGCCAGCCCTCTGGTCAATGCCAATGTTTTGGTCGGGCAGCCATTGGCACCGATCCAAACAACCCCTTACTGACCATGTGCTACTCTCATGACAGTATTATTAATTCTATTGTTCTGCATGTTAATCTAGTGGCAGTGTTGATGTGATGTGATGCTACTTACTTAAGGACACTTTCATATTGTCAATCTAGTGCCAATTATAACACAATAGATGCTGCTGTTAATCATACGCCACTTCAAATATCTGTCACTGTTTAAATAACCGTATTTCGTATTTGCGCAAACAGGGATGTCTGTCTCCATATCATTTCGGGATGTCTGTCTCCTTATCGTTTCTATCCGTGCAATCAAAAGCACACACCTCAGTTTTAGTAGAACTACACAAAATGAGATGGCTATCCCTCGCTACTGTCGTCTAAGCACCCATCTTCCAGGTATTCATACATTGGTAGTTGCTAGGTAGAATGACCAACACAATCTAAAAGAAGTTGATTCGTATGTTTTATTTCCTGATTGCAGTGTAGGGACGAGCGAAAACAACTGCATCCAAGTCCGGAATGCACTTTCTACCAGTTCATCCATGGATCGAGGACTAGCTGGCACAACTGCACGACGGTTTTTTGGACAGGTGCACGGACAAGAGGCATTGTGGTCTGCTTATTTCTGCAAATAGCGGTGCTTAAATTTAGTGGAATGCACAAGAATTTCAGCTGGTCAGTACACTGCATGGTTCAGTTTAGCATTCCAGCTGAGACCACAATTATAATTGGTTATTCTGGAACGAGAGAACCTAACCCTGGATGGTGGCAACAAGAAAAAAGCAGAGTGAACTCCAGGAAATTTAAGCCTGCCTGGAGGCCCTTTGCTCAGAGAAGCCTTGCTTGTTTTTTCCTGATTGTAAACCTTCTCACAACTTTGTCTTTTGCTGTGAACTAGTATATTTTGTTATGTTCTAGGACTCATTGAGATGTATAAAATTGCTTAAGTTATGCTTCTTATGTTTTTATGAAGCCGAGTTTAATGTGAGTGTTCCACATGACCGCTGGACTAGCATGTGAACGTTCGGAATTTACATTGTGGCCTCAGTTAACTACATGAACCACTGTAACAAGATACATAGTTGCTTATATGTCAGACAGCGGATTGTTGGTTGTTAGCTGGTCGATAGCCTAGTGTTGAAGCGAGCTGTGCCAATGTGCCGTGTTTTGCACAACTGCTTACAAGTGGGGTAGAACCAACAGTGTTCACATGTACTTATGTAAACGTCGGCGCACAGTTCTCGAACGAGTACTCTATTTCATCAAAATACACACTGCTCGTATGATAACCCGTGACAACTTATGTCTTACCATGCCATATTCATGAAAAAACTAGTGAGGACGCATCTGTTTCGGCAACAATTACGATGGTTCTCACAGGATTCACGGGCACGCAAAAGTAGCAGCAGTCCCCATAGACGGATTCAAACACAATACTAGCCCCAAAGGGCTCAATAACAGGCAATGTTTGGATAATTAGACACAATCCAAACTACTGTTAAACACTAGCTGGGGAAACTATTTCATCCCTCAATCTAATTTGGGTTGGACACAAGACGGGCCTTACCATGAACATCATCGAGGACGTCCCGCAACAGCTCAATCATGTGAACCTTCATGAAGACAACCTTGTGGCCTTGCCACTGATAAACTTGTTTGTGGAGGCATGCCACGTCATCTTCCTGCTTAAGTTTGACAAGAACAGTATGCCTCACAAACGAAGGAGTAGCTTTGAACTTCTTGTGCTTCAGTACACCCTAGACAACACGCCTGACAATAGTGAGGCTGGAATACAACTCTTCATTGGTATAAGCGCAAATGGCTTCCAGGATCCAACAACCTAAGAACTTTGTTTTCCCAATGCATATATTCAGGTCATCTGCCTCACAGTGAGTGACATGTACAACCACACAATCCTTGTCTGCATCAGGGCTCTAATTGAAATAGAAACAAATTCTAAATTACTTCCCAGTATAAGATACACAAGTTATTTAAACCACTATGTATAGCATGGCATCGAAGCTAATAAAATTTTGCATTATTCATCACCACATACTTAGATGAAAAACCACAATCGAGATCGGCAAAGAAGAAAATCACCTTGGGCA
>NC_041381.1:82427747-82459346 GCF_002162155.2 Triticum dicoccoides
TTGTAACCTCAAACGGAGTGTTGACCATCTTAGTAGTGGCCATGAGCGTATCTGGGGTCAGCTCGGTGGCTGCCTCCATCTTCTTGGAGCTCTCTATCTCGTGGGGATCAGCCTCCCGCGTCTGCTCCAATATCGGCAGATCTTTGCCTGGTTCTCCTTGGTCCATCATGAAACCGACGAATACTAGGAGACCACTGAAAGGAAAACACAATCGCAATGACAATGAAACAAAAAAGAGAGTGAGGACTAAAACAATTGCATCCTAGTCGGGAATGCACTTTCTCCCAGATCAAGGATGGACAAAGGACTAGCTGGAACAGCTGCGCGGAGGTTTTGGGGACAGATGTGTAGACACGAGGCGTTGTGGTCTGCTTATTTATGCAAATAGTGGTGCTTAAATTTACTGGAACTACACAACAAGTTCAGATGGTCAGTACACTACATGGTTCAGTTCAACATTCCAACTAAGAACAGGATTATAATTGGTTATTCTGGAATGAGAGAACCTAATCCTGGATGGTGGCAAGAAGAAAAACCAGAGTGAACTCCAGGAAGTTAAAGCCTGTCTAGGGAGTCCCTTTGCTCAGAGAAGCCTTGCTTGATTTTTTTCCCATTTGTAAACCTTGCCACAACTTTTTATTTTGCTGTGAACTAGTAAATGTTTGTTATGTCCTATGAATCATTGAGATGTATAAAATTGCTTAACTTATGCTTTTCAAGTATTTTATGAAGCCGAGTTTAATGTGAATGTTCCACATGAACGCTGGACTAGTGTGTGAACGCTTGGAATTTACATTGTGGCCTCAGTTAACTACATGAACCACTCACTGCAAAAAAAAGACACATCCGTGACATTTTGGGTAGAACGAAAAAAATTTATGTCATGCATATGACACTTCTATGACGATAATTGTGACAAAACCCGGTATCATCATAGATGTGGTGGGCTCCTACTTCTATGACAAAAAATCATGACAGAAAATTGGCATTTCGTCCTGAGAGGGCCGGAGACGCAGTTGCATGACATTCTTTGGGCCGTCCATGACGGAAAAAACCGTGGTAGAAGCGAGGGGGAGGAAAATTTCGGGGAGTTCCCGGTTACGGTGGGAGGTCGGGGCCGAGCGATGCGCGTTTCTCTCGTACACGTACGCACGTGTGCGCGAGGCATTGGCTCTAACTGAACCCGAGCGAGGCATTGGGCTCTAACTGAACCCGAGCGATTGCACTGCAAGCTACGCGTTACTGAACCCGAGCGATCGATCAATGGCTGTTAATTGAACCCGATCGAGCGATTCCTTCGCTACTGCTGCTAACTAAAGTCGATCAATTGGATGAATAGTGAGCATTGCAGGGGGGGGGGTTGGATGAACAGGGAGCGGTGGCGTTGCCTCTGGATGAACAGGACCCCGTGGTGTGGAGGACTAGATAAACAGTAGACGGTGGAGGGGTGCCCGTGGAGGGGTGGTTGAACAGGACCCCGTGGTGTGGAAGGCTGAATGAACAGTAGACGATGGAGGGGTGCCCGTGGAGGGGTGGTTGAACAGTAGCCGATGGAGTAGCGCGCGATGGAGGCGGGATGAACAGGAGCCCGTGGGCGCTGGAGGATGTTGACGGTAGCCCGTGGAGGCTGGAGGAGGTCGACGGTGGAGATGAACAGTATCTCATGGAGTCCCATTTTGTGGTACGCCACACCCCTCCCGATGAACAGGACCCCCGTTTCGACCGTAGCGCTCCAACACAAGTCCGTTTCATCCGTTTTGCGGTATGCCACACCCCTCCCGATCAATAGGACCCCCGTTTCGACCGTAGGAGGTCCGTTTCGTCCGTTTTGCGGTACGCCACACCCCTCCCGATCAACAGGACCCCTGTTTCGACCGTAGGAGGTCTGTTTCCTCCGTTTTGCGGTATGCCACACCCCTCCCGATCAACAGGACCCCGTTCCGAACGTAGGAGGTCTGTTTCCTCCATTCTGCGGTACGCCAGGCCTTGTTTCCATCGCCTGTTCCGTCCAAACCCTACCGATGAACACGACCACGCATTCCGTTCCGACCTACCCGCTTAGCTCCCACGCGTTCCGTTGCCTCCCTATGAACACGACGCATTCCGTTGCCTCCCCATGAACACGATGCATTCCGTTACCTCCCCATGAACACGACGCATTCCGTTGCCTCCCCATGAACACGACGACGACGCTGTTTCTCCGTTCCGACCCAGCCATGTACATGAGCCCTGGTCGTACGTATGCGCGAGTAGGCATTCGAGACCCCGCCCATATGTACACATACATGGCCGTATTTTCTTTCTTGCACCCTGGCCGCTGTACATATGTGTACATGCTATGTGCGCGCCTCTACTACGACACGTGCGCGCCTCTACTATGACATGTGCGCACCTCTACATCGACCAGTATGTACATACACGTTCGCGACCAGAATGACAACACTACGTACGCTTCGACCAGGTGGGTCCCGACTGTCACGCACTTCCTTGCATGCGAAGATGTAGCTGGTGGGTCCCAGCAGTCAGGGGGTGAATCGTTTTTTTGCCCGGACGCACTTCCTTGCGTGCGAAGATGTAGCCGGTGGGTCCTAGCAGTCAGGGGGGCGAATCGTTTTTTTTGCCCGGACGCACTGCCTTGCGTGCGAAGGTGTAGCTGGTGAGTCCCAGCAGCCAGGGGGGCGATGTCACATCCCTAGCTTCAGGCATTGCTCTAGGTTAGCTT
The DNA here is from genome assembly GCF_002162155.2 of Triticum dicoccoides. Taxonomy (NCBI): domain Eukaryota; kingdom Viridiplantae; phylum Streptophyta; class Magnoliopsida; order Poales; family Poaceae; genus Triticum; species Triticum dicoccoides. The sequence continues at coordinate 82,430,470 of NC_041381.1, forward strand.
CATGTGTGCATCATGTCTATATTTTTGAAACTTGAATTGAGGAATATTGGAAGCCTCAAAACCCTAAATAAAAGAGGGGCAAAAACCCTAGAAATCTCATTCATTGCTCCGAAAGGGCTCTTCATAAATGTTTGATAATTTTTGGAAGGGTTCTGGTCCCAACCAAAATATTGAACATTTTTAAGGATTTATTTTTGGGACTTTGAATTTAAATCATTAGCTATTTGAATTTGAATTATATTCATATAATTAGAATATAATTTAAATACCCCTGAAATATTTTATAAGCTTTTGGAAAAGTCCATCTAGCACTATAAAATATTCAGAGGAGTTTTTGGCATTGTTTGAATTAGTTTTAAAATTCAAAACAGTGGCAAAATAAATTAAATAAAACAAAAACAGAAGAAAAATATAAAACAGAATAGAAATAAAAGAGAGAGAGAGAAGGAAGTACTTGGCCTCACCCGTGCAGCCCAGCCGGCCCAGCTCCCCCACCTGGCCGGCCCAGCCCACCTCCTCCCCTTTGTCTTCTTCCTCCCCTCGCACCGAAGCAGCTCGGTGGCGAGCGCCGATGCCGCCTCGGCCACCTCCTGCCTCCCTGCTTGCCTCCGCTACTCCCTGGAGACGCCACGCGGCTCCCTCAGGCCTCTCTCAACTCCCTCCCGTGCTCATCCCCTTCTCCTGCTCTCCCTCTCGCTCCGCACCTCGGACCCGAACGGAGCCGTCGCCACCGACGCCGTTCGCCGCGGCCACCATCCCCCTCTCGCCTCCCCGACGCCTCCCAGAGCTCCGCAGTGCCTCCCTCGACCTCCTCGACGTCTCACGCGACCAGAAGGGCCCCGAGCAGCCGCCATCGTCATCATCCCCAAGCTTCGGCCCCGGCGCCGTTCTCCGTCGAATTCGGCCACTCCGGCGCGCCCCCGAGCCCACTGACCCTCCCTACAGCTCCGCGGTGAGCCTCTGTGCAGAACCCCTCTCTCTCCCCTCGTGTTTGCGAGCTCTAGGCCATAGTTCCGTCGAGACCGAGACCTCACCGGCGCCGGACTTGTCGCCGTCGTCGTTTTGGTTCACCTCCGTCCAAACCGAGCACGCAGACGTACTCAGAGCACTCCCAGGAGCCCGTAGCGCCCACCAACCCCTCCTCCCATGCACCATAGCGCCGGTCCCGCGAACCCCCCCGAGCTCCGGCCGCCGCCGGGGTCGATGCCGCGCTCAACTCCGGCCACCCCACGCCCTCTCGTGGCTCCCCCTAGATGCGCGGGAGCACGGGCTTCCTCCTGGTGCCCTCAGGGTGCCCAACCGCAGCCTGTAGTGCCAACCCGAGCTACTCCGGAGAGGTTCCGCCGTCGCCGTGGTCGCCGGCGTCACTCGCCGACGTGGCCACTTAATTAGGGCATAAACACCTCGCTAATCACCCACTAGAGCCACTGCCAAGTGGGCCCCCGTGCCTAATTAATTAGTTTAACCTCTCTGTTTAGATTAGTACTAATTTTGTGGGCCCCATAGGTCAGTTTGACCTGGCCCCGTCACACTTTGACCGACCCCACACGTCGGAGTTGACCAGGCTGATGTGTCCGTTGACTGGGCCCACCTACCAGCGACCTAAACGAGCCCTAAGTCACTGACTAATGGGACCCTCTGGTCAGGTTTGACCCGGGGCAGCCCTGTTGACTTGCTGACGCAAGCATGACGCAGTGCTGATGTCATAACTCATTTTCTGGATTTAATTTAATTCTGAAATTCCAGAAAATGGCTAAAACTTCAATAAATCATAGAAATTCAACCGTAACTCCAAATTAAATAAATTATATATGAAAAATTATCAGAAAAATTCAAGGAATCCATCTGTACCATTTTCATGCATGTTAGAACAACTTATAGCTGCTGTTTAGCACAAATCATATAAAGGGCATTTATATAATCACATATGGAGTTTGAATTTGAATCTTGTATTCAAACCAACTTCATTTAATCTGGTTTTAGTTGCATTAGCTCAAAACACATTCATTTTGCCATGTCATGATCATGCATCATATTGTGCATTGCATTGATTGTGTTCCCTTCTGTGTTGCCGGTATTTGTCCCCTCTCGATAGACGTGATACCGATGACGTGATCGTTGACACTGATGAAGACTCAATGCTATCTTCAGAAGTGCCAGGCAAGCAAAACCCCCTTGTTCATTCCGATACAATCCTACTCTCTCGCTCCTGCTCTCTTTTACTGCATTAGGACAACATCGATTCATCTGTTACTTGCTGCGGTAGCTGAACCCCTTTATCCTTTGCATGACCTGTCATTGCCACAGTAAATAGATGAAACCCACTAGCATGAGTAGGAGTTGTTTGAGCCCTGTTGTGCCTACTCATTCATGCTTGTTTGTCATGCCTGCTACTGCTTAGAGTTGTGTCAGGTCTGATTCATCCGGGATGAATCAGAGGTGTGTGAACATGTCCTACTATGTGTGAGCTAAGTGTGTGAACACGATTTGGTAAAAGGTGTCGGTGAGAGGCCATGTAGGAGTACATGGTGGGTTGTCTCATTGAAGCCGTCCTCAGGAACTGAGTTCTGTGTTTGTGATCCATGATTCAGCTACTACCATACATTGGGCCCTGAAATATGACCCCGCTCGACTTCTTATTCACCCTTGTCCTCTGTCCAGGAGTTGCAAGTAGTTTCTGGTGTTTGTAGTATGCTGGAGGCCGTGGACAGCGCTGACCGTAGGGGTGGGCTGTGATGCGGTAGGCACGTGGCCGGGTATACCGGGCGCCCGTTTGGTGTCACGGAACCCTGTTCACATCGTTTGGGGCTGTGAGCGAAACTCCAGCCGGATCTCCTCATGGATGGAACCCGAATAGGCGATAAACCTGGACTAGAGACTTAGGTGTTTAGGTAGGTCGTGGTCTACACCCACGTCGGCTTTCGCTTGAAGTCTGCCGAGCACATGTCGTGTGCAGACGCTAAGTGGTGGAAACATGTATGAAGAAGTACACCCCTGCAGGGTTAACATCATCTATTCGAATAGCCGTGTCCGCGGAAAAGGACTTCTGGGTTGCTTATATCAGTTCATAGACAAGTGAAAGTGGATACTCTAAAATACGCAAGATAAGCGTGAGTGCTATGGATGGCGTTCTCGTAGGGAGATGGGAGCGGATCCATAGTGGTGTATTGATATGGTGAATATGTGGACTCGTGTGCGCCACCTCAAAAGAGTCGCTTGCAGTCGTAGTTTAGGATAGCCACCGAGTCAAAGCTGGCTTGCTGCAGTTAAACCCCACCATCCCCTTGTTGAAAATGATGCATATGTAGTTAGTTCTGATGTAAGTCTTGCTGGGTACATTTGTACTCACGTTTGCCTATTTTATGTTTTTGCAGAGAGACTTCAGTCTCACTAGTAGTTCCGCTTGGACTTCGACGTTTAGCTTGTTACCTCAGCTACGATCTTGTGCCCTCGGCAGTATCTGGTAGATAGTCAGGCTTCTCAGCCTTTTTCATTTATAGTTGTCTGTACTCAGACATGATAGCTTCCGCTTGTGCTTTGACTTGTATACTCTGAATGTTGGGTCATGAGACCTATGTTTGTAATATCTCGCTCCTCGGAGCCTAATGAATAAATACTTGAGTCATAGAGTCATGTTGTGATGCCATGTTGTGTTTGCACATATCGAGCATATTGTGTGTATGTTATTGAAATGCTTGGTATGTGTGGGATCTGACTATCTAGTTGTTTATCCTTAGTAGCCTCTCTTACCGGGAAATGTCTCCTAGTGTTTCCAATGGTAGCTTGCTACTGCTCCGGAACACTTAGGCTGGCCGGCATGTGTCCTTCTTCGTTCCTGTGTCTGTCCCTTCGGGGAAATGTCACGCGATGAATACCGGAGTCTTGTTAGCCCGCTACAGCCCGGTTCACCGGAGTCCTGCTAGCCCAGTGCTACAGCCTGGATTCAATTGCTGATGACCGACACGTTCGATGCTGGGTCATGGATGCCTGTCCCTGTAAGTTTGTGCCACTTTGGGTTTACGACTAGCCATGTCAGCCCGGGCTCCTTATCATATAGATGCTAGCGACACTGTCATATACGTGTGCCAAAAGGCGCAAACGGTCCCGGGTAAAGGTAGGGCGACACCCGTGGGAATACCGTGCGTGAGGCCACAAAGTGATATGAGGTGTTACATGCTAGATCGATGTGGCATTGAGTCGGGGTCCTGACAGCGTTGGTATCAGAGCTTGACTGCCTGTAGGATTACCAAGCCAAACTGGTCGAAGTTGAGTCTAGAAATTCTTAGTTATATGTAAGGGAATTGATTGTGGGATGGAACGTAAAGCTCTTTTTACTCCTTATACCTTATGCCTTCTGATCTGAGTCATCTTATCTTCCTGCGGGGTTTAAGAACTAGGCTATCTCTTCTTTCTATCAGGATCACGTGTTACTAATCAGTAGACTTATAAGTTTGTTGGATTTAAGCCTCAGTTCAGTTTCTACCTCTGTATGTTAGTTATTGATCTCGAAAACCTTGATATTGTTCTTTTGAGTGGTTATGCCACCATTTTTGTGAATGTCTCAAATCTTTTCTGAGCATTTACAGCCGTTATGCTGTCCGAGTCATCCCAGGTTTCTAAATAGTTTGAAGCAATTTGCAAAATCCTTTCCCTCTGGTTTCGATGCTCCTTTATGCCAGCTCAATCACACTAATTGTTGAGTTGAGGTATTCTATTGCCTTGACATTATGTTGGAGTCACTATTATGGCCCTAGGTGTTTAAGGAGTCACCTAGTAATCTAGCAATGTTTTGTGAACCCAGTGTGATGATTCTGGTTTTTATTCTCGAAAGCATCCCGTGATGCCACTTAGTAGTAGGTATTCTGTTCCTGGGTTCTTGAACCCGAGATTCACTCTACCTACTTCATGTTGATAGTAATTGCTAGCGCCTTTAGGATATTAGTAACCTTTGCGATAGTCCTTGAAGTCCGTGGTATCTTCTTCTTCCAAATACCGTGAACTACTTATGGCAGAAGTTCCTCGTTGAACTGAAATATCACAACAGGATTATTCTTGAGGAATTCTCCATTCATAAATCGTGACTCTGCCAGTTCTACCTTTCTGCTTGGGTTATCCGGAAGAAATATGTTGAATTCGTTCGACATGCTAAACCATGCATCCACAACTCAGAAAATCGTATGTTCCTTTGAGTTGTCCCTCTTTAGTTGTCTTCTGACCCCCGTCTATCAATTGATAGTCAAGATTATGTGTGCATTCGTTCATCGATGCCTATTACTCTTGTGGTCCGTCAAGCCATTCCATTCAGAATGACTAGGAGAAACAAACTCCAGTACCTCTTCCATATCCAGGATTGGGTCAAAGAAGTTGTGCTCCGCAGATCAAATTGCTAATCCAGCTTTTGTTCTGTTCTACCTTGGAGTATTACCATCTTTATATCAAGAATGTCATGGGAATTGCACACCATCCTATGAACTCTTGGTACAGTGATACTTCTTGCCATCATTAGTCATTCCTCGGTCTTCGTGTTGATGCAACCGGAATACCGACAAATGAATTGTGATGTGTGAAATCAATATGCCTAGCAACCTCGTTACTGGGTAGTTAAAGGACAATAATTTCATTCTTAGTGTGTTGGTTATAGAATCATCATTCTAAGATTTATCGTGCTACCTAGTCCATTCTCCTGGTTCACTCCTCGATCGATGAGTTAGGATTATCTCAAATCCTTACTCTATTGATCATATCGTCCTGCCCTGAAAAGCAAGATTGTTCTCGAGCTTAGTAACATACCGGTGGTTCGTGATTTTCTGAATATCTTCTCAGAAGTATTACCAGGTTGTCACCTGACCGCTATGTTGAGCTCGTGATCAAGTTGGTTTTTTGTGAACCACCTTCTCTCCAAGAATCGGTGTTAGATATCCCTGAGCTAGTTGGTTAAGCTAAACGACAACTTGGAGGGTTGGAAGATAAAAGCTTGCCTGACTTAGTTCGTTCCAAAGGGATATTCTTGTGTAGTGTGTGTTGAAGAAAGATGATATCTTCATCGATTGGTCCCTGTGATCAGTTGTTGGATCTATCGTCTTATCAATCCTCTGATTTGAGTGTGGGCTATCGTCAAATCAAGTCAGAACCAACGATGCTCGTAATGTTGTCTTCCTCGTGGTTGATCCCTCGAGCATACACCATTATATCTTTTGGGTCTGACCACTGCTATCACCGTGTTCACACGATGGTGGAAGTCCAGTGATATGGAAATTCCGATGAGTTGTTGTTGAGTCCATTGACAACATCCTTATCCCCTCCATGCTGTTGTTGAACATTAAGTTAGTGTTGGAAACTTTTGAAAGCATTTGTTCATGCTAGCTCATGAAGCATGTGTTTTTGGATGAAGGTAGTGACTTCCTTTAATTCATGTGCATCTGATGCAAGTTGCCGCCGTGGATTCGAGAAAGTCAATGTTGTTTCTTTGGAATCATCCCAAATCAGTCATGCATACGTGCGAAAGTATTCTGTGGTTCGGAGACTTGCAACCTCCATTCCATATGTGTTCCGTAGCACCCCAAGCCACTGACTGATTTGTTCGAGAAAAGGAGTTAAGTGTTAATCCATGGTAATGCACAAGACTTCGATACCCTCGTTGATGGTTCCCCCTCCTGAACTCGGTAGTGTTTTATTATAAGACTACTATGTGGTCATGCTTGTCTGGGACAACGTGTTCACATGTTAGTAGCAGAACCAGCTCATGTTTTGGAGCTTGCTATCATAGTTCATCTCCCGAGAATCCCGCAACATTATCTCGTCGATTTGTGTTGCAACCTTTCATTTTTCTTTCTAGACTTGATGAGTCTGGGGTATCCTGACACCAACCAGATCTGAATCTCAGGCAGATGTGATGGTTGGAACATTTCCCAAGAATTATAATATTGGTCTCTCAATAACCGGCAAGGTGGATGTCGTGGCCAACACACCCATCCGGTAGACCTATTATTATAGTATCTTGTTGAGGAAGTTGGCCACCTCCCCATAGGGATTTCGTAGGATTACTCCCTAGTTGCCCCTATGGATTTCTGTGTTCCGAAGTCCGACCTTTTTACTTGATGTTCTAGATATCAAACCATATCTATGGGTGGGTTACACTAGCACATCAAGGAGAACATTAGAAGCGGAGTGCTAAATGTCTCTCGGTCGATCATCCAGATTTTTATTTCCTTGGCCTCGCTAAGGTGAAATCTGAGAAGGTGTTATCTTCCTTTGCATCTGCATCATCCATCATTAGCCATCATGGTAGCAAGTTGTGTTGCCAGGATCCTTGACACGGATGTTGGTAAAACCTTGATGATTGTGGAAATGCTCAAGTTCTTGAGAGCACGCTCAAGCGCTAGGTGTTATCATCGACGCTAACTGGGATTCCTCTCAGTTTCCTCGACAATGCTATGACCTTTTCAACCAGTGAATTAACTCTCTAGTGTTGGGTTCTTCCCCAGTTACCAGAATCATTCCCAGCATTTGCATTTTGTTCCAGCTTGCACCGCCAATGTGCCATTCTACCATGGGTCTCTTCCATTTCCGGTGATAAGCAAATTCATCCATTACGTTGTCTTCAACAAGGTAGTCCACATCATCCAAGTCCGAGTATGCCATTCTACCGACCCCCTCCAAACGATCGTTGTGAATTGCCTTAGGCTGGTATGAAGAGTTTTCAATGATCTCTGAATCAAAGGTAATTCTTTTTGCCACTTAAGGAAATAATCTACGAATGACCCTCCTCCAGGATGTTTCGTCGTGGTTTCATGGCAACTAAACTCCTCGCTACGTGGACAATATTTTACCACCTTCTTAAGTGTGGAATTGTTGTCTACCTAGTGAACCTTCGTCATCCGTTTCTTTCCACCCCTCTTGATGTGTATCTCGTGTCTCAACTCGAGAGATGGTCCTATGTCTCATTCCGTGAGTTGTTCAATCTTCGAGGAGATCGACCCTTCTAGAGTCTCCTTCTTCCCTCCATGTCATGTTGGCAGGATTTCTCAGAGCAAGACATCAAGACAAAGATGGTGATCGAATCAACGTTCATTTGAAGTGCACCCTGGATCATGAAGATTATACTAGTTTGCGTTTCCCCTTCATCTTACCCTACGCTTGAATCTCGAGACGAGATTCTTGTTTAGTGGGGGTGAGTTGTCACATCCCTAGCTTCAGGCATTGCTCTAGGTTAGCTTCATGTGTGCATCATGTCTATATTTTTGAAACTTGAATTGAGGAATATTGGAAGCCTCAAAACCCTAAATAAAAGAGGGGCAAAAACCCTAGAAATCTCATTCATTGCTCCAAAAGGGCTCTTCATAAATGTTTGATAATTTTTGGTAAGGGTTCTGGTCCCAACCAAAATATTGAACATTTTTAAGGATTTATTTTTGGGACTTTGAATTTAAATCATTAGCTATTTGAATTTGAATTATATTCATATAATTAGAATATAATTTAAATACCCCTGAAATATTTTATAAGCTTTTGGAAAAGTCCATCTAGCACTATAAAATATTCAGAGGAGTTTTTGGCATTGTTTGAATTAGTTTTAAAATTCAAAACAGTGGCAAAATAAATTAAATAAAACAAAAACAGAAGAAAAATATAAAACAGAATAGAAATAAAAGAGAGAGAGAGAAGGAAGTACTTGGCCTCACCCGTGCAGCCCAGCCGGCCCAGCTCCCCCACCTGGCCGGCCCAGCCCACCTCCTCCCCTTTGTCTTCTTCCTCCCCTCGCACCGAAGCAGCTCGGTGGCGAGCGCCGATGCCGCCTCGGCCACCTCCTGCCTCCCTGCTTGCCTCCGCTACTCCCTGGAGACGCCACGCGGCTCCCTCAGGCCTCTCTCAACTCCCTCCCATGCTCATCCCCTTCTCCTGCTCTCCCTCTCGCTCCGCACCTCGGACCCGAACGGAGCCGTCGCCACCGACGCCGTTCGCCGCGGCCACCATCCCCCTCTCGCCTCCCCGACGCCTCCCAGAGCTTCGCAGTGCCTCCCTCGACCTCCTCGACGTCTCACGTGACCAGAAGGGCCCCGAGCAGCCGCCATCGTCATCATCCCCAAGCTTAGGCCCCGGCGCCGTTCTCCGTCGAATTCGGCCACTCCGGCGCGCCCCCGAGCTCGCTGACCCTCCCTGCACGATCCCCGTGAGTCCCTGCTTCGTTTCCCCTAACCCCAAGTCCGATTTCGAGCTCTAGCCGCCCCCTCTACCGGAGCCGAGATGCTCCGCCGCACGGACTCGTCGCCGGCGAAGCCCTGGTGACCAAATGGCCCCGCGCGTGCGTCCGTTGCACTCGCAACGACCCGTGGAGCAACGCTAGCGTGGCAGCTAGCTTGTTTGCAAGCCGCAGCACTAACCCCGCACCCACCCGAGCTCCGGCCGCCGCCTCGGGCTCCATTCCGGCGAACCCCGGCCACCCCCGCACCTCCCGTTGGCCCCCCTAGATGCGCACGGGCACGGGCTACCTTCTGGTGCCCTTCGCGCGTCCAGCCGCCGCCCGTAGCGCAACCCCGGTGAACTTCCGCCGCGTTTCGGGTCGCCGCCGGCCGAACTCCGGTGGCCAGTGACGTGGCGCTGTCATTAGCCACTAATGACCACGCTAAACACCCCCCCACAGACACTGACAGCGGGCCCCGTAGCGGGTCAAAGCCGAGTCAACGCGGGATTAGCCCCTGTGCCGCTGACGTGTGGACCCCGCGTGTCAGATTTGACCTGGACCTGGTCGTTGACCCGCTGACGTCATGCTCGCGTCAGGCTGACGCAATTAAATCATTTCTGGATTTAATTTAATTCTGAAATTCCAGAAAATAGCTAAAACTTCTAAAATTCATAGAAAATTAACCGTAACTCCAAATTAAATAATTTATATATGAAAAATTATCAGAAAAATTCAAGGAATCCATCTGTACCATTTTCATGCATGCTAGAACAACTTATCACTACTGTTTAGGGCAAATGAAGTGAAGGGCATTTAAATAATCACATATGGAGTTTGAATTTGAATCTTGTATTCAAACCAACTTCATTTAATCTGTTGCTAGTTGCATTAGCTCAAAACACATTCATATTGCCATGTCATGAGCATGCATCATATTGTGCATTGCATTGATTGTATTTCTTCTTTGTTGCCGGTATTTGTCCCCTCTCGATAGACGTGATACCGATGATGTGATCGTTGACACTGATGAAGACTCAATGTTATCTTCAGAAGTGCCAGGCAAGCAAAACCCCCTTGTTCATTCCGATACAATCCTACTCTCTCGCTCCTGCTCTCTTTTACTGCATTAGGACACCATCGATTCATCTGTTACTTGCTGCGGTAGCTGAACCCCTTTATCCTTTGCATGACCTGTCATTGCCACAGTAAATAGATGAAACCCACTAGCATGAGTAGGAGTTGTTTGAGCCCTGTTGTGCCTACTCATTCATGCTTGTTTGTCATGCCTGCTACTGCTTAGAGTCGAGTCGGGTCTGATTCATCGGGGATGAATCAGAGGCGTGTGAACCTGTCCTACTGTGTGTGAGCTAAGTGTGTGAACACGATTTGGTAAAGCTAGCGGTGAGAGGCCATGTAGGAGTACATGGTGGGTTGTCTCATTGCAGCCGTCCTCAGGAACTGAGTTCTGCGTTTGTGATCCATGATTCAGCTACTACCACGCATTGGGCCCGAAACCAATGGACCCTCTCGGCTTCTTAATCACCCTTGTCCTCTGTCCAGGAGTTGCAAGTAGTTTCTGGTGTTTGTAGTATGCTGGAGGCCGTGGACAGCGCTGACCGTAGGGGTGGGCTGTGATGCGGTAGGCACGTGGCCGGGTAAACCGGGCACCCGTTTGGTGTCATGGAACCCTGTACACATCGTTTGTGGCTGTGAGCGAAACTCCGGCCGGATCTCCTCATGGATGGAACCCGAATAGGCGATAAACCTGGACTAGAGACTTGAGTGTTTAGGCAGGCCGTGGCCGACACCCACGTTGGGCTTCCGCTTGAAGGTTGCCGAGTACATGTCATGTAAACGGCGGTAAGTGGTGAGAGCGTGTGTGAAGAAGTACACCCCTGCAGGGTTAACCTAATCTATTCGAATAGCCGTGTCCACGGAAAAGGACCTCTGGGTTGCTTATATCAGTTCATAGACAAGTGAAAGTGGATACTCTAAAATACGCAAGATAAGCGTGAGTACTATGGATGGCGTTCTCGTAGGGAGACGGGAGCGGATCCATAGTGGTGTATTGATATGGTGAATATGTGGACTCGTGTGCGCCACCTCAAAAGAGTCGCTTGCAGTCGTAGTTTAGGATAGCCACCGAGTCAAAGCTGGCTTACTGCAGTTAAACCCCACCACCCCTTTGTTGATAATGATGCATATGTAGTTAGTTCTGATGTAAGTCTTGCTGGGTACATTTGTACTCACGTTTGCCTATTTTATATTTTTGCAGAGAGACTTCAGTCTCACTAGTAGTTCCGCTTGGACTTCGACGTTTAGCTTGTTACCTCAGCTACGATCTTGTGCCCTCGGCAGTATCTGGTAGATAGTCAGGCTTCTCAGCCTTTTTCATTTATAGTTGTCTGTACTCAGACATGATAGCTTCCGCTTGTGCTTTGACTTGTATACTCTGAATGTTGGGTCATGAGACCTATGTTTGTAATATCTCGCTCCTCGGAGCCTAATGAATAAATACTTGAGTCATAGAGTCATGTTGTGATGCCATGTTGTGTTTGCACATATCGAGCATATTGTGTGTATGTTATTGAAATGCTTGGTATGTGTGGGATCTGACTATCTAGTTGTTTATCCTTAGTAGCCTCTCTTACCGGGAAATGTCTCCTAGTGTTTCCAATGGTAGCTTGCTACTGCTCCGGAACACTTAGGCTGGCCGACATGTGTCCTTCTTCGTTCCTGTGTCTGTCCCTTCGGGGAAATGTCACGCGATGAATACCGGAGTCCTGTTAGCCCGCTACAGCCCGGTTCACCGGAGTCCTGCTAGCCCAGTGCTACAGCCTGGATTCACTTGCTGATGACCGACACGTTCGATGCTGGGTCATGGATGCCTGTCCCTGTAAGTTTGTGCCACTTTGGGTTTACGACTAGCCATGTCAGCCCGGGCTCCTTATCATATAGATGCTAGCGACACTGTCATATACGTGTGCCAAAAGGCGCAAACGGTCCCGGGTAAAGGTAGGGCGACACCCGTGGGAATACCGTGCGTGAGGCCGCAAAGTGATATGAGGTGTTACATGCTAGATCGATGTGGCATTGAGTCGGGGTCCTGACAGGCGAATCGTTTTTTTTTTGCCCAGACGCACTTCCTTGCATGCGAAGATGAAGCTAGTGGGTCCCAGCAGTTAGGGGGAAACGTTTTTTCCGTGAAATACAGTGGCCCGTCCGGTGGGTCCCAGCTGTCAGGTGGAGGAATCATCATTTTCCGCGTAATAAGGAGGCACTTCCTTGCTGCGATCGTGGACCCAGCTGTCAGCCTCTCCACGTACAGTCCATGTCCGATGGAAGTTGTTCCTTGACCATGTTGACCAGGTCGCGCCGAGAGCACCACGGCGGTGGACGACAGCGAGGCCTAGGAAGGGGATGACGTGGAGCCGGGGAAGACGCGGCAGTGGAAGCCCGCGCGAAGAGGAGTACGAGGGTTCACTGGTTTGGCTGCGGTGTGAGGCTGTCGTCGCCGCAGGGCCTGGCCAGCGGTGGAAATAGTAGGGGGCAGTGAGGACTCCGTGGTAGCACAGCCGGCCACGGGAGGCAGGAGCATGCGGCACGACCAGCGCTGCTTTGGGCGGCTGGAGCAAGAAGACCAGAGGTTGAAGAAGCACTACGGCAGTTGGATGGACATCTTACGGGCACTAGAGCTAGAATCGTTCATATATGACTAAGTTGACAAAGCCCTCTCTCCCCATCAACTTAGTTGGCCCACAAGTCATCCTCCCACTATGGTGGGTCCTAGCTAGCAGGGGGGGTATTCATTTTTTGTGTGTAATAAGGAGGCACTTCCTTGCGTGCGAAGATATAGCTGGTGGGTCCGACATGTCAGCGGGGGGAACATTTTTTTCCCGAAATATAGAGGCCCTTCTGGTGGGTCCTAGCTGTCAGGTGGAGGAATCATTATTTTGCGTGTACAGTCCATGACCGATGGATGTCGTTCGTTGACCACGTTGACCAGGCCGTGTCGAGAGCACCATAGCGGTGGATGATGGCGAGGCCTAGGAAGGGAACAACACGGAGCCGGGGAAGACTCGGCAATGGTTGCCCACGCGGTGGGGAGTTCGAGGGTTTACTGGTCCGGCTGCCGTCGCCGGAAAATAACAGGAGGGGTGGGTGAGTAGAGGAATGGCCTGGCCAGCAATGAAGTAGGGTGGGGCGGTGTGGCCTGTGCGGCAGCACAGCCGGCCACGGGAGGCGGGAGCAAGCAGTCCCACCGGAGCTGGTTTGGGCGGCTGGAGCAAGAAGATCAGATATTGAAGAAGCAGCACGGCCGTTGGAGTAACATCCAACGGTCACTGCTGCTAGAATCGTTTGTGGACTAAGTTGACAAAGCCAAAGTACATGTCAACCTAGTAGACCCACAAGTCAGCCTCCAAATCTGTCCCAAACAGCATACAGCTCGAAATTTCTAGCCAGATTCAAATTAATTTTAAATCTAAATATACCTTAATTTAAATTCAATGAAATTTTACCCGCACAAAAACAATGAAAATTAAAATATCAAAATCTGAAAGAAAACAGTATTTTCGAACTAACTGCGTGTTTGTTGTATTTTTTCATTTTACAGCCCATTTATTATTACTTATAGCCCATTTCTTATTACTTATAGCCCATTTTCTCGGCAAAATGCATCCCTCCTCGTCTTGAAAGATTTCTGGCCCAGCAGGGCGTAGAAAAGCAAGTAGGCCTACGTTGGTTATTCTACAAAAAACAAAATAGCTGGCTAGCCATTTATAGAAAGGAAAAAACAAACTGGGTTGGTCATGTGCTAAACATATGAAATAAAAGCCTGGGCTAGACGGGCCACGGGTCCCGCAGAACCCAGTTGATACCCTTCTCCGTCCCGAAAAAACAAAATTACTGCGCGCGCTGCTGGGTCCCTACTGTCATCCTCACCATGTACAGTCATCTCCTTATTCCTCTCTGTTGTTGACCATGTTGACAACACCGGAGGGCGGAGCTGCGGTGAGCGAACCAAGGCAGAGGACGGTGGTGAGGCCTCGGATGGGAACGAACAGGAGCCGGGGAAGATCACAGCCAACCGTGGGAGGCGGGAGCAGGTGGTCCCGCTGGCGCTGGTTTGGCTTTGGCGTCTCGAGGAAGAAGACACTGAAGAAACGTGACAGATGTTGGATGTCAATCCAACGGTCAAGGTTGGCACAATCATTTGTTGACTAAGCAGACACCAAGTAGCATAATTTTTTATATATAGGAAGAAAATTGCGAGGAAAATGCGTTCGTATGCCGTCCTCCTCACAAGGAACATTCGCCACATAAGTGACTAGCCCCCTTGGTTGTCAACCGAGAGGTCCTGGCTTCATGTCCCAGGAACTCTCAATTTTGTCCTCCTTCCTTCCTTGCAAAAAAAGGGAAACAAAATCGAAGACTTGGGAAGGCGTATGGAACAAGCTAGTGTATCAGTAAAGAGACGTTGTCGAGTTTTAGAAAAAAGAAAGACGTGCTCCTGTAGCTGGTTCGAATCCAAACCTAGACTATGACTATATAAGGTGATATGATACTCTGCAAGTAATGAAACTGACATATCCAACGTTCGCTTCTCCTCTTGTCTACTTACTCTGCCTAGCATCAGAAGCTCTGGCCGCAGCAACCATGTTCGCTGGCTGCTCGTCCACCTGCTCTTCAGCAGGCAACAACCAGATATGCGCCAGTCGCCACCCGTATTATCGCCTGTGGGTCTCATCACACCCCCGCTAGCACGCGCACCGCAGCCGATTGCTCATCGCAACTCGCTGCCGTTGGTGTGGTGCCACTGCTACAAATCATGCAGAGTCATTCGTCGCGTCTCAACCACAATCTGCAACCCTGGCTGAGTCTTCTACAAATGCCCAAATCATGGGGTAATAATATGTTTAAGTGTTGTTCTGCTACTTTCAGTTCCTGATTTTTTTAATAGTTTGGTTGATGATCTTCCAATTTGATTCGTGCAGAAAAGGGAAGATTTGTGTGATTTGTATTTCTAGGAAGTTGCTGATGTGGGGGAATGCAACTACGCTAATTATTTGGTTAGCCGAGGAATCCCAATACTAGCAGGTTGGGGTGTTGGACAAGTAACTGAAGGAACAACAGAAGAGGAAGATGCAGAGCAGAAGGTTAAAGATGCAGGTCCTCTGATCATGGCCAAGCAGTAGCTGCTGAACGTCCTTGACAACAATGAGGAGATGAAAGAGCTTGTGAAGATAATGGGCAAAATTGATGTGCTTTGTAGGATGATTGTCTCTTTATTTGCAGTGTATGTAGCACTCGTGATGTATTCAGTGGCTACGACTTGAGCACTTTGCTGAAACTAGTAATGAATGAAACCCGTGTAGCAGGCTGGGCGTAGTGTTGTGAACATCTAATGATTTCTATTAACGGAAATCAGGGGGTATCCCCTTTTGCTCATATAAATAAATAAATAGCAGAGGCTCTATCAGATCAGCTTTGTTCTCATTCGAAGACATCGAGCAAATTGCAGTCCAACAGCAAACTATGTCATCAAATTCAAGTTTCACAGCCAAATATGAGTACAACTAAACAACAATGTCATCATGTTTTAGTTGCCATACAATCACCAAACACAAATCATCATACATAACAAGTGATGTTCTCACAGCAAAATACTTAACAACATGTTCATCAGGTTTCAGTTGTCATAGCAAACACAATTTCACATGGTAGATAAAAAACGTCTTCTGACAGGCAAATACGACAAAAGCAATGTAATCATCATCCGCAACACCAGCGTCAACATCTTCTCCATGTGTATCAGTCTGAATCGTAATTCCCCACGGTGTCATCTTCTTCTTCGTCCTCAACATTCTCAAACATTGGCTTACTCTTGTATGTCCACAGCACGACAGACAATCTTTTCGCCGGCGTCATTGACGTGATGGTTCTCAAAGATATTAGGAACATATGTGTTATCTTGTACATCAGGAGCAGTGTAAGCATCATCTTGTTGTGCAACTTCATTAAACGAATTCCTCTGCTCAAACCTTTGCAATACTCTCCAGTCATCGCTACGTGCAAATGTGTCTTCCAAGAAAAATATCTGTGTTGCTTGATTTGCCAAAATAAAAGGCTCGTTGGTCTGGTACGCCGCCTTGACATTGATGGATTTGAAATAATCATCAGCTCTGGGTTTTGCGATCCTGGAAAACAGGTTATACCAATGACAACACAACAGAACCACACACCAATGATCCTCGAAACTGGAGATATACTGCAACTGAACAATGTCTGTTGTGTTAGCATACATTTCAGTTGTCTCTTTGTCATACGTATCCGTGCTCATGATGGCACTGTTTTGTGTCTTCCTACCTTTGTCTCGTGCAAGGGTGTTGTAGCACACATCTCCAACAATGCAAGATTCATAATGTCTTACCCGAGTATTAGGACCCATTGCTAATGAGTAAAGGGCATCATCAACTGCTTGCCCATCCTCCCGCATCTTCTTAACCTATGGTTAGAAAATAGACAAGCTGATCATCTTATGTACTCAATATATTAAAAAACTGACAGTGCACTCCAAAAGCTTACATGGTTCTTGAACCATTTCGCAAATCCTGCCATAACCAGTTTGTTAATGTTTCTTGGATTTTGCGGCAGTAACTCCTCTTTGTAGATGTTGCACAACATAGTGATCGCGTCAAACATCTAAATATATAAGAATGTGCTACAAGTTTAGTAGATTATGATGTATAAGCTGCAGTACTGCACTTACTTGATATAAGGTAGTATCTCAGGATAGTTATTCAACACATACCAAACCATTTTGTCCAAATCTTTAGGTTTGTCCTCTTGTCGACTCTTCCCTGTAACTCGAACAGAATAATCGAAAACATTGAGCCCGGGATTGTCTTCACCCACCTATTTGCTAAGCTGATCAGCTATTTCAATGTATTTTGAGCAGAATGTCAATGCTTCTGTAGCAATGTAGGCCTCTGAAATGGAACCCTTGGGTCTAGCTCTGTTCCTAACATAGCCCTTGAAAGTTCCTAGCCACCTTTCAATAGGGTACATCCAGCCATACTGTACTAGAACTCTAAGTAGTGCCTCATCAGGTAGATGAACAGCCAAATGCACCATCACATCAAAGAAGGCTAGAGGATATATCTTCTCAAGGTCGCATAGGATAGTTGGTATCTTGTCTCTAAGACGCTCCAAAGCATCTATCCTTATATTTCTACTGCAGAGTTCCCTAAAGAATTGTCCCAACTCTGCAAATACTCTGTATAAGTCAGGGCGACCCAATCCTCTAAGGATAACAAGTATAACCCTTTGAAGTAGGACATGGCAGTGATGAGTTTTCAACCATTGTACCATGTTTCCATCTACACTAACTCTCCTTTCAGGGTTGGAAGCAAATCCATGTGGGAATCTCACACGTGACAGGACCTCGCGTAATTCTTTTCTTTTTACCTTGTCCAAGACGTACACAGCTGGTGCCATATCCCGTGGTTTACCTTCATCTTGCACATGCAAATCCTTTCTAATACCCAGGTGTGTCATATCAATCCTAGATTTTAAGGTATCTTTCGTCTTGCCTTCAGTATTAAGAAGTGTGCCGATAATGCTGTCACATATATTTTTCTCGATGTGCATCACATCAAGATTATGCCACAGATCCAAATCTTTCCAATACTCCAAGTCCCAAAAAGTGGACCTGCGGGTAAACAATAATCTCTCTTCTACCCTGCCATTCTTCCTTTTCCCGCTACCATTACCAGGATGGTTTCTTGGTTCAATATGCCTGACCTTCTCTAATTCCACTTGCAACTCATCGGCGGTGAGCCTCTTTGGCGCATCACGATTTTCATTCTTTGCATTGAACACATGTCTTCGGTATTTTCTAGGATGCGGCTTGTCCTTGGCAAGGAAACAGCGGTGTCCAATGTAACAGATCTTTCTAAGTATTGCGTATGATAGCGGATTCCTGTCACAGCGAACACATGCATTGTAACCATGTGTCGTTCGCCCTGACATAGTGCCCAAAGCCGGATAATCATGGATGCACCAAATTATAACAACACGCAGAAAGAAATCAGCTGGTGGGCTGCTACATAGGTCTCTAGTGAGAACACCCTTCCATAACTGTTGAAGTTCCTCCACGAGAGGCATTATCGGTGTCAAAACCGGCGGATCTCGGGTAGGGGGTCCCGAACTGTGCGTCTAGGCGGATGGTAACAGGAGACAAGGGACACGATGTTTTTACCCAAGTTTGGGCCCTCTCGATGGAGGTAAAACCCTACTCCTGCTTGATTGATATTGATGATATGGGTAGTACAAGAGTAGATCTACCACCAGATCAGAGAGGCTAAACCCTAGAAGCTAGCCTATGGTATGATTGTTGTTCGTCCTACGAACTAAAACCCTCCGGTTTATATAGGCACCAAAGAGGGTTAGGGTTACACAGAGTCGGTTACAATGGTAGGAGATCTACATATCCGTATCGCCAGGCTTGCCTTCCACGCCAAGGAAAGTCCCATCCGGACACGGGAGGAAGTCTTCAATCTTGTATCTTCATAGTCCAGGAGTCCGGCCGAAGATGATAGTTCGGCTATCCGGACACCCCCTAGTCCGGGACTCCCTCAGTATCCCCTGAACCAGTCTTCAATGACGACGAGTCCGGCGCGCATATTGTCTTCGGCATTGCAAGGCAGGTTCCTCCTCCGAATACTTCATAGAAGATATTGAACACAAGGATAGTGTCCGGCTCTGCAAAATAAGTTCCACATACCACCATCGAGAGAATAATATTTACACAACTTTAATCTGCTGACGTATTCCATGGCGTGACATCACACCACGGCCAAGCCTTTATTCGAATCGTTTTTACTGTCCCGCCTCAGTGCGTTTAGCGAGGCGGTTTCCTTGGCACGTCTTGTCAAAGCAGAGATTGTGTTCCCTTATTCCGGGATTCTCATCAATACGGGCGTGGTAACCCAACCGTGTCCGTTGGCACGTCTCCTCTATAGAAAGCGAGTCCCGAACGGTCATGGGGGAGGCTCTTGGTATTCAACCTCTTTATAAAGAGACCAAGGGTCCACTCCCTTCTTTAAATCTCAATCGAATCCGCCCCTCGCCTCGAGTTCCAACACCCAAAGTTTGAGATTCAGGCACTTCGGACCTTCGATAATGTCCGACTCCGACCTGCAAGGCCGGTGGATGCCTTCCTCCGTTACGGAAGAGGATGTGTTAAAGCTAAGAGAGGCCAGGTATCTAACCGGCGAAATTTCGCATAGGCTGCCTGCCCAAGGGCATGTCATTCCAACTCCCAATCCTGGTGAAAGCGTGGTGTTCGCGTCTCACTTCCTTCGGGGGCTAAGCTTCCCGACGGACCCCTTCGTGAGGGGGCTCCTGTTTTACTATGGGTTGGAATTTCACGACTTTGATCCGGAGTCCATCCTCCACATCTCATCCTTCATTATCACGTGTGAAGCCTTCCTCCGCATTACCCCTCTCTTCGGATTGTGGCTCAAGACCTTCAAAGTGGAGCCGAAGATGATCAAGGGGCAACAGGCAGAGTGTGGAGGGGCGGTTATAAGCAAGAATGCTGATGCTCCGTGGCCCGAGGGCTCTTTTCAAGGGGAGCTTAGTTCAGCTCCCAGGGGCACCAAATGGGTGGCGCCACCTGCCTTTTTCTCAGGTCCTCCACCGCGGCTGGCGTCATGGGTCAATAAAGGGCTTGATTGGGGCTCGTCCAAGGACGTGCCCTTGCTGCAGGGCCGCATTCGAGACCTCCTAGAGAGAGAGATCACTTTGGTCGTAGTAGCGCAAGTCATGCTGATTCGTCGCGTCCTGCCGTACAGACCTCGCCCCCTCTGCCTGTGGGAATTTAACACGGAGAGACCACGAGCTCTCTAACATTTTATGGGCGTGACGCCCGTGGAGATGTACAAGCTTTTCTTTGGATCACAAGAGATGTGTCCGGACTTGACCGAGGACGCAGGTCTGAGCTCCAATCGCCCGTATACTCAAGTAAGTATCCCTGTACCTGGACACGCCATCCTATATTTATCACAAACTTTCTCTTTAAAAGAGTTGTCCCTTGAACAGGAGTGGATAGCGAAAGCAAAGTTTATCAGGTGTTCGGCCCCCCTCCTTGAGACCACGCCGGATCCCGTGTTAACCAGCATGGTGGAGGTTGCGCCTTTGGAGGAAGGTGAAGGGGGGAACAAGGAAGCTACCGCCTCCACGAAGGAGGCTGACAGGAAAGGAGGGATCGAGAATCCCTCCATCCAAGGGAATAAGAGGACTGCCTCTGAAGACCCGGAGACCATGGTCTCAAAGCGGGGGAAGAAATCTTCGTCAGAGGGTCCGGCACCGAGAGATGCCTCGGCCGCATTATGCCCCAAAGGGGATCAGCCCTCCACCGAGCCGTAAGTAAAAAGGGGAGTTTTATTAAAATAAACGATATCCCTACCCTATTTCTGATAACCGAAATTTTACCGTGTCGTTCGGATCTCAGCCCTTCTCAGCAGAGCTCATCTTCGGGGGATCTTCATCCAGAGATGATAGAGAGCGAAACGCCTCCCCCCGCCGTACCGTCTTACAAGGCGGGCGACTCTGAGGTGTCGTCACGGAGGGTTTCTCCGAGTCTGGCGGGACCGGAAGGTAGTTGTATGTCCCCTCAAAGCCCTCTGCGTTCGGCCTTCGAAAAAGGCCATCGGACGAGTCCGACACCATATGGTGTACGGTCGGAGGAGCTGAAGGATCTGCTTGGGCGAGCATCTATCTTAGAAGATCACCGTGCATTAATGGGTATGGTGATTGAAAGGATTTCATCCACTGAGAGCGGATTGCACGAAGCCGTCAGAAGTTTACTGACAGGTTTTGAGGTACGCAAAATGATGTACCTTCTGATAGTTCCGCATACAAAATGCGCCCCGTGAGGCTCGGTGTGTTGTCAAAAATGACAGCGCACCGAGCATCATAATCCCAGGTATAATGTGTCGCCCTTCCTATGCAGGTGGCGAAGGGTCCGGTGGCTAGCCGGACTGATGAATTTGCCGAACTAAAGCGGCAACTGGACGTGGAGGATGTCGACATCGCGCTTGTCAATAGGCGACTTAACGAGTCACAAGGTATGCAATTTCCCCGCGGACACCTGGTAAGGGAGCTTGATGCCCGTGCCTTACAGCAAGTATGCTTGACGTAGATGGTGTCGCTGCCATGGAGAACCTGCAGGCGGAGCTCGCCCAAGCCAAGGAGCAGGCCAAAAAGAGTGGTGCGGCTGCCTTAAAGGCGGCCAAAGAGCTAAAAGCCGAATAGGCTTCTCACTGCCGAAGCAAGAAGGAGATGGTCGAGATGGCCGTGGAGTTGAAAAATGCTGCCGACCGCTGCAAGCTTCTTGAAAAAGAAGATCGGGCGGTACGAGAGGACTTGAAGAAGGCCACTGCCGAGGCCAAGGATGCTCGCTCTGCGATGAGAGCTATGAAGGAGGAGATGCATCAGGCCGTCGATATCGCGGCTGGAAACCCCTTTCTGCTGCGGAGGAAATTCTTGGACCCTAATTATGCTCAGTTGGACCAGCTGTGGAGTGCGGAAGATGCTTATCTAGACTTGGCGGCAAGTGTGGCGGACACGGCCGAACACTTCCGAGATCGAGAGGATCACAAAACGGGAAAGGTTTTTTGGTCGCAGTTCCATAATCCAGAAGGCCCACTTCCATTAACCGATCGCTTGGCCGAATGGGCGGAGCGGAAAAGGTTATCCGGACTTGCCATGAAGGATGTCGTGAGTCTTTTGTGGCCGAAGAGGCCCGAGCCGAAGAGTTATTTTGGCTTGGTGTAGCAGTTCCTTGGTGCGGTGCCGCATATCAATGCAATGAGGAGGTCGGCATGCATAGAGGGTGCACGGATGGCTCTTGCCCATGTCAAGACATACTGGGCGGAGATGAAGGCCACCGATGTTGCATCCCAAGATTCGGACGGAAGCCGAGTACCTGTCGAGCACTATTTTTAGGAAGTTCTGCAAGGCGCTCGTTTAATGAGACGCAGTGCTCGAAGGATATTATGTTCGAATAACATGTATTTATTGTGAAACAATATTTCGATGAAATATAAAAGCTTTTTATACTTGTGCCTTCAAGAATTAAAATACCTCATGTGCGGCCGTTAATGTATATGTGTATATAACCTGAAAGATGGCAGTCTTCAGCTTCAGCCCCCACGCATATAATGCGGGGGTGTTTGCAAAAAGGCGCATTTTCACACTTGATCCAACGTCTTGGTCCTATAAAGGAGGTGGTAGCATAGAAAACTAGGCAACCGGACTATAATGCTTTATCACTTTCACTTCGCCATAGGAGTTTGACAATGGGGCTACGATATATCTCCTAGGGGCACCGCGCTCACCCGAATTCGGGGCGCGTATGTGCCTGACCGGGAAACGGCCCTTTGTTAATGCAGAGGAATCCTATAGATTCCGGCGGGTCATCGAGTGGTTAACCAGTCTCACGCTATATCATGACAGTTAGTTTTCGGCTTTCTCTACTGAGGTGCTCGCCTGGCCGAACCGGGGCACAATCACAGTAGTTCTCATGGTGCCCCGTTAGCCGATAGAGCGGAACGTAAGGCAGCAAAACACAGGAGCCGGGCAAACCCAACATTTGACCAAAGACATGATTCGGAGCTGATGCATATAAGGCCTAACTCGAGACGCCGAACACTCCCTAAGGTATTCGGTATTTATGAAAACGGGCCGAACAACGCCCTTGGTAATAAGCCCCTGGTGTGTAGGTACGTGCAAAATTCTGACGTGGCCTATGCCAAAACGCCAGCCTCCTCCTTGGTTATAGTAAGAAACCAGGGGATATGTATCAACAAGAGACAGTAAAAAAGGTTTCCGCAGGGTCTTAATCTAAAAAGAATCCTTGCAATGGGTCCCTACTGCACGTCTGCGCATGTGTCTCCGTTGTGCCGTATCCTAGACGGGTGTCGCACGGTGTTCATCTGTAAAAGAGAGGAACTTAGTTGAAAAAGGTCGTGCGAAAATGTATGTTATATTAAATAAACAAAGTACGTTTCAAAAAATGAATATAATTGAGCTTTAATGTCTCTTGTTGTATATGCGCGAAGCCCCTAGTGCGGGGTGTGCGGCTGGTAAGCCCCTGTATGTTTACGCCGGACTCGTCTAACCGTGTCCGGGGTCTGAACGACCTGTTTAGGTGCTTGGATTAGTGGAGCCCGTTTTAGTGTGTGGCTATCGAGGCAGTCACACAATCTTCCGTGCTCGAGGAACACTCGATATTTCCCTTTAAGGAGATGATGCCTCGTGGACCGGGCATTTTGGGTGTGAGGGATGCATAATGCCGTATTGCGTTAAAGCGGGCGAAAGCTTCATGCCCCAGTAGTGCTTGATAGCTACTTGTAAATGGGGTGAGGTGGAAGGTTAACTTTTCGCGGCGGAAGTTGTCGGGTGAGCCGAACACAACTTCTAGCAATAGAGACCCCGTACAATGGGCATATCTGCCTGGCATTACCCCTTGAAAGGAAGTGTTGCTATGGCGAGATTTGGTTGGGTCTATCCCCATTTTGCGGGTTGTGTCCTGATATAGCAGGTTTAGATCACTGCCGCCGTCCAAGGACTTGTGAAAATTGGAGTCCGTCGATTATCGGATCTAATATCAAGGTAGTCCATCCTACATTCCGGATACTTCTAGCGTAATCCCGATGGTCGAAGGTGATTGGTTTTGACAACTAGTGGCGGGACTCCTCTGGGATAGGCCTTATGGCACGTATCTCTATGGGCGCCGTCCAGTTTTTCCCTTTTGTCACATAAAGTGAGTTTACTGTTTTGACTTCTTGTGGGAAATTCTTTTGTTTTCCGGTGCTCTGCTTGTGGGGTTCGTCATCATCTTCGCTTTGTGTGTCGAGCCCCTTGTGTTCGGCATTGAGTTTGCCAAACTGCTTGAAGACCCAACAATGTCTGTGGGTATGATTTGCAGGCTTCCCGGGGGTACTGTGGATTTGGCATACCTTGTCCAAGATTTTGTTTAAGTTAGATAGCTCATCCGTGCTATCCTTAGGGGGCAGTTTTTATGATTCTGTTGTGAGCTTTTGAATCCGACGTTGAATGCCGTGCTCTTTGGGCTGTTGCCCTTGGTCCGGCGCTGTTCTTTGCTGCATCACGGTTTCCCGTTTCCATCCGTGACTTCGGATGTACTTGGGTCGCTGGTACTGCATCCTGCCAGCCAGCTATCCTCTCCTGCGCAAAAGCGGGTCATGAGGCTTGTTAATGCGGCCATTGTTCTTGGCTTTTCTTGGCCGAGGTGTCTGGCGAGCCATTCGTCTTGGACGTTGTGTTTGAAAGCTGCTAAGGCTTCGGCGTCCGTACAGTCGAATATTTGGTTCTTTTTAGTGAGGAATCTGTTCCAAAATTTTCGGGCTGACTCTCCGGGTTGTTGAGTTATGTGACTTAAATCATCTGCATCCGGAGGTCGGACATAGGTCCCTTGAAAATTTGCCCGAAAAGCATCCTCGAGCTCTTCCCAACTTCCAATGGTGTTTTCGGGGAGGCTTTTGAGCCAATGCCGGGACGACCCTTTGAGCTTGAGGGGTAAGTATTTTATGGCGTGGAGGTCATCTCCTCTAGCCATGTGTATGTGGAGGATGTAATCCTCGATCTAGACTCCAGGGTCTGTTGTTCCATCGTACGCCTCTATGTTTACGGGCTTGAATCCCGCTGTAAATTCATAATCTAGAACCTCATCGGTGAAACGTAGGGGATGTGCGGCACCCCTATATTTAGGTGTACCGTAATATTCGGATACTTGACGTGTTGCATTGCCTACTAGAGCTTGCTTTCTTGGCCCGTAGATAGATCTAATTGGGCCATCTTTTTGATGCGAATCCGTGTGCGGATCGCGGGCCGGCTTGTGTGCGGTGTCGTTTGCCGCTCTATGTTTGCCGTGGGGTCGTCTATCTGACCGTGTGGTCTCCTTGATCTTTGATTGCGGGGGCTCTTCGGCCTCCTCATCGAATTCTGGCAGTAGTTTTTGCTTCGGGTAGCTCTTTGTTCGGCGACTATCGCCATATTTGTCTGCGGTGTTGAGTACTTTGCTCCATCTGATTCTAAGCGCATCTACCGCTGTTTTGAGCTTCCGCTTCTGCTTTTTCAGGCTACGCGCGGTAGCAACGAGCCTTTTGAGGAGGTTCTTATGCTCCGGCAACTTGTCCAGCGTGAGGTCGTCCGGACTGTTATCTTCGCCGGGGACGGATTGTTTATTCAAGTTGTCCTGTTCGGACGGTGCTTGATAGCATGTTCGTCGTCCACCGGTTCGCCCTGCTCTATGGCTGGGTCTGGATGGCTGTTGTCTTTGTCGAGGCGGGACTTTGAGCGGCGCTTACGTCGCCGTTTTGAATGCTTTTCGAGGGGATGATCCCTCGCGTCGTCCCATTGTTCCTCGTCGTCGCATCCTTTAGGTGTGTCCACCATGTACACATTGTGAGATGAGGTGGCTGTCCAGTGCCCTATAGGTGCTGGTTCACGTTTGTCTTCTACATCGTTGTCCATACCGTCGATGTCTTCGGAATCAAAGTCGAGCACGTCGTTTAAACTTTTGACAGTGGCTACGAAGTGGGTGGTGGGTGGTCTTCAAATTTCTTTGTTGTCCGCATCCCACCCTTCCTGACCATAGTCTGGCCAGGGCTCTCCTGATAGAGAGAGAGAGAGAGATTTTAGTGAATTTAGGATGTCGCCAAAGGGCGAGTGCTGAAAGATGTCCGCAGCAGTGAACTCCATGATCGGCGGCGCCCAATCGGATTCGATTGGCAGGGGCGCAGCAGGTTCAGAGTCCGGAGAGGAGTCTGGCACCTTAGAGTCACAGGCTTCGCAAAGGACAGGGTTAGTGTTCGGCTCCATCGCCGTAGAGATTGCGGCCCCCGAGGTGGTGTCCAGCCACCCATCCTCGATCGGCCCAGTCGGCTCCGAGCTAAAGGTCGAAGCGGACTCTGGTGCGGCCTCCAGGGCACTGTTCGGCGACAGAGCTAGATCATGCCCATCGTGACAGTGCGGCGTGCTTGGCTATGGCTCGAACCCATCGAAGATAAAATCTCCGCGGGCGTCAGCCGTGTAGTTTAAACTTCAAAATCTGACCTGATGGCCAGGGGCGCAGCTTTCAATCTGCTCCAGATGGCCAAGCGAATTGGCCCGCAGTGCAAAGCCGCCGAATACGAAGATCTGTCCGGGGAGAAAAGTCTCACCCTGGACAGCATCGTTGTTGATGATCGGAGGAGACATCGGGCCTAAAGATGACGACACAGGTGAAAGCACCAATGTCGGTGTCAAAACCGGTGGATCTCGGGTAGGGGGTCCCGAACTGTGCATCTAGGCGGATGGTAATAGGAGACAAGGGACACGATGTTATTACCCAGGTTCGGGTCCTCTCGATGGAGGTAAAACCCTACTCCTGCTTGATTGATATTGATGATATGGGTAGTACAAGAGTAGATCTACCACGAGATCAGAGAGGCTAAACCCTAGAAGCTAGCCTATGGTATGATTGTTGTTCGTCCTACAGACTAAAACCCTCCGGTTTATATAGGCACCGAAGAGGGTTAGGGTTACACAGAGTCGGTTACAATGGTAGGAGATCTACATATCCGTATCGCCAAGCTTGCCTTCCACGCCAAGGAAAGTCCAATTCGGACACGGGACGAAGTCTTCAATCTTGTATCTTCATAGTCCAGGAGTCCGGCCGAAGATGATAGTTTGGCTATCCGGACACCCCCTAGTCTGAGACTCCCTCATGCTCCATGAACAAATCAAAATCCTTTCTAGGACTTTTTGGACCTGGGATGAGCAAGGCCATCATGTAGTTTGATTCTTTGGTGCATACATTTGGAGGCATGTTGTAAGGGATAACAAGCACTGGCCACATGCTATATGTGGCGCTCTGGTGGCCAAATGGGTTAAATCCATCTGAAGCTAAGCCAAGTCTAATGTTTCTCGGGTCAGCAGCAAACTCTTTGGGTTTATCATTGAAGCTTTTTCCACTCACTACCATGAGATGGATGGCTCATTACATTATGATCTCTGTACTCCTGGTTCCTAGAATGCCACAGTACATCCTCTCTTGTTTTAGCATCATGAAACAACCTCTGCAATCTTGGTGTAATTGGAAAATATCTCAGAACATTATGAGGAATCCTCTTCACAGCATCACCATCTTTCCATCTTGATGATTTGCATTTTGGGCATTCACTTAAGTTGGCATAATCCTTGCGGAACAGAACACAATTATTCTTACAAACATGGATCATATCATATCCAATTCCAACTGCATTAAGGAAATTCTTCATTTTACTGTAGGTGTGTGGCAGCTCAGAGGCATCTGGGAAAGATTTGCGGAAAGCAGCCAACATCTCATTGAATGATTTGTTGGTCATCCGCTCAGATGTCTTCACCTGAAGAAAGGTGACCATAGCTGAGAATACTGACAGCTTATTTCCTGGGGTGACAGCAACGTTGCATTTTTCCAACATGCGGGCCCACCATTTTTCTTCTGCAGGTGAAAGTTCATGGAATGCACGAGCATTTCGTAGCATCGTTTCAATGTTGGTCAAACTCACTGGCTCCGCCACCACCACCTCCTCCTCCTCTTCCATCTGAGCATCAGGCAGATCAAGATGGTGATCTGCTGCTTCCACGTAGTCAATAACATTGACGTTCATAGCTTCACCATGATGAACCCACCTAGCATATGTGACCGACATCCCATACAAGTGTACATGATTTTGCACTGTTGACTGGGGTCTTGTAACTGAATTCATACAACTGCTACACGGGCAGAGCACATCTGATTTCGGACCACCGTACTCAGCTCTGATAAAGTTCATGAAGTTTTCAACCCCCTCGACATATGCAGCGGAGAATCTTCGAGCAAAAGTTATCCAAGTCTTGTCAATCTGTTGGACATACAAATTAGTTCTTCTACTAGATATTACAGGAAAAACATATATGCTTTTTTATGAAGTCCAGAAAAAATACCTAGGTCGATGTCTAAAGCTATGGCAAGATATTTGCATGAGAAGATCTAAGTAACAAAATATATGTAAAGCTAATTCAGCAAACAAATTTGAGTGCCAAATTATGGCAGGGTGTTTCAGCAGTCAATGAGGCCGAGCACACAGCCATCAAACTATCGAAGGCCATCGCAGCAACAAAGATCGAGTATAAAATGGTGTAGAGCTATTTCACCTAACAGATTGGCTACTAGACCATGGCAATCTACGTCACAATAAATATATGTCAGGATATTTTAGCAACTAATCAGCCTTGGCATGCCATCTCACCTAAGCAGATTGAGTGCAGAACAGGGCAAGGAAGCTTCTTAAGCAGAGCATATTGACAGTAAACTACTTCGGCAAATAGTGAGATTAACAGCGTCTATCAGCTAACATTCAGCGCTACATCAACATGAATGGGGCCTCAGTCTAGAATGCGCGTACCGTGGGAGAAGCTGACCGCCGTTCGTCTCAACACGAACGTCACCAGCGGTGGCGGCGCTGACTGCCGTGCACCTCCACAAGAACGTAGCCAGAGGTGGTGGCGCGGGTAGAGGACGACAGTCTACAAGAGCGTACTGTGGGAGCGAGAGGATCGCTGAATCGCGGAGCCGACGTATCGGTGCGGCGGGGAGGGC
>NC_041381.1:82459642-82486741 GCF_002162155.2 Triticum dicoccoides
TGGGTGGGGGGGAGAATTTTCGCGCGGTGGGCGGGGGGGAGTTTGGCGCATGGTCGGTTTCTCCAAGTGCAGTCCCACGTGTCAGTGAAGAGGCAAGCCGAAGCGCGTTCCGTTTGCGTAAACCATGTGCAGGACCGAACATGTGTGGGGTGCAATGCGACCGCGACAGGAGTGCTGTGAGTGTACCGCCTTTTTTCCTTTTAAACTAGGTGATTCGCCCCCTCAAAAAAAATTGTTGCTTCGCGCGATTCATCGATACTACTACTAGTAATCCGGTAATCCCGACTAAAACGGCGCGGCCGGGTCTTTTCCCGCACGATATGCTGGGAGGTTGGCTTAGTTGGGTTTTTTAGGATGAGTAATGCTACACCTATGTAATCCCAGTTACGTTATTAACGTAATGTGAAATGTGTGAGCTGTTGATTGTAGATTGGGGGGAGGGAGGGGCCCACCACCATGAAAATTAGGGGAGGAGAGAGAGAGAGAGAGGCAATTTACGTTAACCCTTTCATAAGTTCCCTTAGATGTAGAAAGATGTGAAATGCGTGAATGTGTAGTGGACATACTATTGGAGTGTCTAAGATAATTTGTGTATGTATAGGCCCTATGTGTTTATTTTACTTCGCATGTTAGATTTGTCTCGCTTCAATAAAAAGCAGAGTTCGTGATGATGGTGTGCCTGTCATCCTGCAATATAGGTCGTCCGATCTATATCTAACGGATAGGAAGGAAACTATGACAATTTACCCGCACTCCTCTCCACATTTGCAGATAAGGCTTTCCCTCGTTCATCCTTTTCTCCCACAAGATCTTGATCTTCCGTGCAATGCACGGGCATCTTGCTAGTACTCCTACAATATGTATATTATTGTGAAAGTTCATATACATCCGCCGAGATTAATGCAAACACGGCAGATTTTCATTACATTTCGAACTTTTATAGGACAGAAAAATAAAAGAAACCCGACCCTAAACGTATTCTACGGCGGCGACCAACATCCTCCATCTGCGATCTCTACGTACGGGGGTGGGGTTCAAGACCCGTGAAGTGAAGGTGCGGTCTCCGGCGAGGAAGAGTAGAACACGGGATATGGACCGGCCAGTTGGCACACCATGCCCTGCCGCCTCCCATGCCCTACTCATCCTCGGAGGAGTCCCCGACCTCGGCGGTGCCGGACGTTGGACGGCGGCAAGTAGGCCGCTTGGCTGACGATGCTCCCGTCGTCGGCCGCCAGCGTGGCCACCGCTTGTGCGGTCGCGTCCGCATCCGGCTACGCCGCTATTGCGTCGCGAGAGGCGACTTGAGCGAGGGCGGCGACCTCGAGCTTCATCCCCGAAGAGCCAGGGCAGAGCGTTCGCACTTGCGGTCATGGCGGATGTGGTGCCAGGTAGGAGGACGATGCGCTATGGTGTGGAGGTTTGCTGGGCATTGCCGCTTTAAGTAGCGCATTCCGGTGAGGCCAAGCGTCCGGGTGCATCATTAAGTCACCGGAGTTGGTTCCTCGGGCACCGAGCCTCTTAACGACGACATACGAACGGGCGGCATGAATGCGGGCAGCTGGCGCCTGCTAGGAACGCACCGCGCGATGGCGCGAGGGACGAGGGTTTTGGTGTGCCAGGGTAGTCAGATGCCGTTGCGGCAACATTGGAGATGCCCTTTGCTCACATGTGATCCCCGCATGTCATTGAAAAAGCAAGATGACCCGGCATAGTCTCAGGTCCAGAGGATGCAGTTGGCCGCGCTACACCACTCCGCAGACGTGTCGCGGTGCCCCGTGCACCTCAACGATCCGGGTGTTGGAGTGTGTTTGGATTGTGGCCAAAGTGCACCTTACCAAAATTTTGGTCATGACCCAAAGATTGGTCTTTGTTTGGATGGTTGCCATTTTTTTGGCATGCCAATGAACTCTAGCCAACTCTAGTTCATTTTTCTTGCCAATGTCGGCCAAATCATGGGCAACCAAATACCTCAACCAAAATTTTGGTCATGACCCAAAGATTGGTCTTTGTTTGGATGGTTGCCATTTCTTTGGCATGCCAATGAACTCTAGCCAACTCTAGTTCATTTTCTTGCCAATGTTGGCCAAATCATGGGCAACCAATACCTCAACCAAAATTTTGGCTACCCAATGCTTTGATGGGACAACCTTGGGCACAAACCAAACATACCATTGGTCGTGCCACAACACTAACGCCACCCTCGGCATACTGAAACTGACCGTGTCTAGCGACGATATGAGCGCATCGCTCACCGCGGTCGCCGTGTCCAGAGGCGGTGCTTGAGCTGCGCCCCGTTATTGGCCCCAACGACCCACATGAACGGTTGTCGGTGGCGAGGAGGTCGTGGGCCAGCTCCTCCATTGGACTAGTCTGCGCTACGTCGTCCCGATGGGTGTGCCCCACATGTTGGTTTCCCTATTTTCCCGGCCATATTCGAGCGTCAGTGCTCTGTTTTGCACGTTAGGCCTTTCACTATGTAGGCCAAGTGAGACAACTTATTGTTTATTTGAGTCGTTCAAGTATAATCATGTGGCATTTGCTTATTTCTCATTCCTCTCCAACCCTCTTCTCCATCGATCATGTCACCCTCCAGTCAAGTCCATCCTCCCGCATGCCTCATTTGAACATTCCACCAAGTATCATTCGCATGTACCCACCCTAGTCCTCTTTCAATAGATCTCCGGACCCCGAGATGAAATCGAGAGGGAACTAGTGGGGGCACGTGATACCTAAGGCGGATTCAAAATTTTGAACCGGCGATCATAGCATCCGCAAATCATATATAAAGGGTATTCAATGTTCGTTTCATTTTTGAACGTACAATATACTCCCTCCTATCCTTTCTAGTTTACATATAAGTTTTATGTGTAGTCCAAGTATCTCTACTTTGATCAAAAAGGTATCAACATTCAACAATGCCCAATCAATGTTGTTAGATTTGTACATACTCCTAAATTTGTACTCGAGATGGTTTCCAATTTGACTATTTTCAAGATTAATAGTACATGAGATGTATAATGCGCAAATTATATCATTGGAAACTCCTTTCACATACGAATTTGACCGTATGCTTTGTGTAAGTTGCATGTCATATATTATTACTCTAACATTTGGTCAAAGTTAGCCTCGAAAAACGCATTAGACCCTGTATGCTTTGTGTAAGTTGCATGTCATATATTATTACTCTAACATTTGGTCCAAGTAGTATAGTGGAAGTGGATCCTCTAACGTAGGTATCCCTGCCTTACCCTTCCTTTCGGTCACTTACTGGCAGACCACATGGTTGCTAGACCCCGCATGTCAGTTACTCAATGGGTTCGGCCACGTCAGGGTATCCTCATCCGTAGTATACTCCCTCTGTTTTTATTTACTCCGCATAAAACGGGGGGAGTGGTGGTATAATAAATGACACGGGCGGGGGAGGGGGAGGGACGTCGGTTTGCTCTCAACTACGGTCCCACAAGCGAGCGAAAACGCAAGACGAAGCGTGTTCCATTCGGTGAGCGACATGGAGGGTCCAGCGTGCCGGCTGCAACGCGAACGCGACAAGAGCGATGTACAGTCAAAACCGATTGACCAGTCGTCACCGGAACCACTATTCACACCAGAACCTTCGCTGCTCGGCCTACGCCAGCCACTGCCCTAAAAGCACACCAAATCTCCAGCCCATTCCCCCACCTTTCGATCCCCTAGCCCGCATCAAGCGTCCCCTAGTTCTCCGGAAAGCCATGGTGTGCCGCAAGATCACTTACTACAAGACGCTGACGCTGGAGCGCCGCGTAGAAATCGCGGCAGCTGTCGGTGCCACAGACCTCCGTTCCCAAGCTCGCTTTGCGGAGGGACAATCCCCGAGTTCTCTGGAGCTAAGCTACGAGGAGGAGGAAGCCGATCCAATGTTCATGGCGGAGGTCCCAGCGCAAAAGGACCCCGATGGGTATGAGACGATGGACGTTGACTTCGTGCCGGCATCCGAGTCCCCCATGGTGCAGGCAGACCAGCGGTTCAACATGGTGATACTAAAGGAGGACCGGGAGGTAGAGGCTCAACTCGACGCAGAGCGCGCGCATGCCGCTGCCATCGAGGCTCTCTTGCAGGTGGAACCAGATGTCATGGATGTGAACCGGGCGGCAGAGGCTCAACTTGAGGCAGAGCACGCGGATGCCGCTGCCATCGAGGCCGTCCTGCAGGCGGAACCGGACATCCTGGACATGAACCGGGCAACAGAGGCTCGACTCAATGCAGAGCGCGCGGATGCCGCTCTCATCGATGCCCTCCTACAAGCGGAACCGGACGTCCTGGACTTGAACCGGGCGGCGGAGGCTCGACTCGACGCGGAGCGCACGGATGCCGCTGCCATCGAGGCCCTCTTGCAGGCGGAACCAGACGTCCTCGACTTGAACTGGGTTGTGCTCTCGTCCGTGCAGAGCGCCTGCACGCTCTGCCTGAACAAGTAGCTAGAGGCCGAGGACAACCACAGTGCGGAGACACACGTCGGCAGCGATGGCTGGTTCGCGCGGGCAGCCAAAGACGACGAGGCGGTCTCTTTCCGCGAGCAGTGATAGTTTTTCTTTATGTTGTTGTTTTGATGGATCTTTTGCTATGTAAAAACATATATTTGTTATGAAAGTCGCCTGACTTGGGTCAGTCTACCATTTTAGGCGGTTGGATGAATATCCTACGTCTTCTAACCCTTCTTTCCTTCTTCCTCACCTTTTCTTCTTCCCCAATAGACCACCGCACGGGCCGTACGGATACGCCCCAACATACGGTTGGATAAACATACTCTATGAACGAAAATTATGTGTCAGCAATAGGATGGCTGAGTTTGGTTTGTTCACATGCCACAACACGTGTCAGTGAGGGTGCATTCCCTTGGTTGGGTTTGCGGCATGCAGGAGCGACTGTGTGAGGGTGCGGTGTGACCGCGGCGTGCAGGAGCGACCGTGTGAGGGGTGCGGTGCGACCGCGAAAGCCGTGTGCAAGTGTACCTCCTTCTCATTTTGAAATCTTTAGGCAAGCTTGGCAAAAACGTGTGGTGAAGTTTGTCAATGCAAGGCCTAGACCCAAACAGGATAAGTATGTACGTACTAGGAGTGCTAGTGTTAAAAAAGAAAGGTGGGGTTTTCCTTCGCAGGATTTAATAGATACAAATCCTCATTTCACGTGTCAATTAATGCGTATTTTTTTCTCCAAAGACCAAAGAGCTAACCATCTCATTCCTCATTGCTTGATTAATGCAGCGTCATGCAAACCAACCTTCTCACTTCCGCATGCATGCAGGGGATATTAATGTCCATGGTTGCTAACCCCATCAATTTTGCCTCGATTAGTGTCGTGGAATTAACACGTCAGATGTCCTTAGTGTGAGGACTTAGTTGCGAGGCCAACGCATATATGTGGTAGCTTGAGAGGGGTTGAGCGGAATCGAGAGATGCAACACAAGACAAAGGTTTAGACAGCTTCAGGCCCCGGGAAATATCATCCGGTAACAACCCTACATACTCTTTGAGGCTAGATCTCATTATCATCACGAGGGAGTCACCGTAAACCGGCTCTCCTCTAGTTGTGTCTAGCCCTATAGATAGTTTCTTGCCTGTCCCTCTTTTGGGGAGCCCTGCCCCTCCTTATATAAGTTAAAGGGGCGGGTTACATGTAGAGTCCATCTCGGACTAAGACTTAAACTATTTTGACTTCCCTTCCTGGGCTTCTTAACGTCTGCCGGTTTAACATTATCTGCCGGTTTAACATTGTCTGCCGGTTTAACATTGTCTTAGCCATTTGTCGTAACTGTCTGCCGGTTTAACACCGCCCCGGTTTACCAAGTAACAGCCGGATTATGACTCCGGCCGGGTCATACCGCGGGGTATATGCCCGACATTAGCCCCCAGTTTAATTTGGATTTATCAATGTTAAACTGATCCTGAGCATCCTTAAGTCCTTATCATTCCTTCTTCTAGAAAATTCGGGTCAACAGACCAGCTTCATAATCAACTTGCTTGTAGAAAAAATATTGTAAATAAAGAATCCGTTTGACTCGGCCTTCAATGTTCTGACTTGACAAAAATATTGGTCTTCAAATATTCAATTGATATTCAGCCGGCTTGAAGATCTAGAACTTGCCGGTTTAAGAATGTAGAACTTGGTCGGTTTAAGAATATTGATGGCACCAGATCATAACTATTTGTTAACATCAGCTTTTGAAAATATACCTCTTATATGCCTATCACTTGTAGCCCTCAAATGTTAAGAAGGTAACATAGTAACAGCTTAAGATTTGCTTCAATATGAATGTCACGAGCTTGAAGAAATCCAGGTTGTTCATCTCAATCACTAGTCAAAACTGAGTATTCCACATATGTAGCCCCCAAGTGCCGGGTTTTCATGCTTGCAAAAACTTGGGACTTGTAATTGCCTGATGCTCATAAAAACTTCAACCAGTGTAGCCCCCAAGGGCCGGGTCATTATGCAATAATGAGCAGGGACTTTGTAAATATAATCTTGTAAACATTGAACAACAACGTGTATCCCCCAAGGGCCAGCTCAAGAAGATAATATTGAGCTGGGACTTTGATATATACTTCAATGAAAATAACATCATATGATGTAACCCCCATCATGGGGCTTGAATTGACGTCCACAAGGTTAAGAGCCTTCTGCTTTACCAACTGACCAGTGGACCCTTCAATGTGATGGATAAAAAACTTTGTACCTTGAATTGTTGACAGGAGCAATTGGTAGTCCCCAAGGGCCGGCTCATTACAATGTGATGAGTCGGGTCTTCAATAATGTGAGCAAACAATGACTTTGCATTAGCCCCCAAGTGTCATGGTGCATGCTTGCAGCGACATGAGACTTGTGTATTTGATGTAATCTCAACTGAAATAATGTAGCCCCCAAGTGTCGGGTCGTAAGCCTGCAGCGACTCGAGACTATTCCTTTAATTGTAGAATAAATCATATCCATTGATAATATGATAGCCATTGCGCTAAAGCGACTTTGAAAACCTTAATCATAATGCTGGTTATTGATAACCATAATAAAAATCCAGCCATGTTGGCTATTTGAATAATATACCCAATGATTTATAAGCGCATAATTCCAA
Source organism: Triticum dicoccoides (assembly GCF_002162155.2). Classification (NCBI taxonomy): domain Eukaryota; kingdom Viridiplantae; phylum Streptophyta; class Magnoliopsida; order Poales; family Poaceae; genus Triticum; species Triticum dicoccoides. The sequence continues at coordinate 82,466,745 of NC_041381.1, forward strand.
TGGCGCAATCCAAATATATACTTGCGACTTATAGTCCAAAACCAGGTCGGGTCAATGAACACCGGATTATAAGTGATTATGTGCTAACAGATTGATAACTGGAAGCCACACCGGGTTAAGAAACACCAGGTTGAGATGAAGACATATAGTCTGTCCGGGTCAAGAGACGCCGGTTTACCTTAAAATTTGATCAATAAAGATAAAACTTGTAAAAACGAAAGCAAATAAAACTTGTAGTCGAGGCTTTTCGAGGGATGCTAGGCCCAAATTCAAGGCTTTTCATGGGCTACCAGGCCGCTGAGTTAAACCATTTGACAAAGCCTTTTAAGATGGGCCTCCAACTAACCAATCGTCGTTTTAACTTTGACAAGTTCAAGGTCTCAATGAGAGTAACTTGTCAAACGTTCGGCGGGTCATGCCAGGATTACCTGGATAGGAGTGGCTTACTTGACGAAGGCAGGTTAACCCAGGGTTTTAGGTGAATACACCAGGCTTCCAAGCCGTGGGTCGATACCAAATTACAAGGGTCCTTTGAAACTCTTTGTTACTTTACACAAAGAGCCCCCAAGTAACTTTGTGAGCTGTGCTCAATGGGTGCCTATGTTTGAGTTGTGCTTTCAGCAACAATACTCTCTTTGGCCCCTTGGGTCTAAAGCTCCCAAGCTGTATTGTGGCTTTATAAGCCGGTTTAATGGATAATTGGAACTCCGCTTTATAAGCAAAAAGCCCCCATGTGATATGCTTCTGAGTTGTGCTCGTCGGGTGCGTATGTTTGAGTTGTGCTGTGCAACAAACTCTCTTTGGCCCCTGATGATAATATTGTCTTGATAGCCGCATCAAGAGGGTAGTAACGCCATGTTCTCTTTGGTGAATACACCTATGTTTGAACAGGAAGCCCCCAAGTAATCATATGAAGATGAGCCCATAAGGCAGGATACCCATGTTTGAACCGTGCGTCAGGGCAGCAGGTCCTCTTGGGCAACCTTTAACTTTTTGCAAGAGATAAATTTTTCTTGAACTGGGATTTTGAACCGGATATTGAGAGAGTCAGAGCTTTGCAAGAGATAGTTTCCTCTTTAAACCGGATTTGAACTAGATCCTAAGGGCTCCAGCGCTGTGTGGGAGACGGGATTCCCCTTAAACCGGACTATAAACCGGAAGCATCATTGTGAGCCGGAATATTTCTGACGGCCTTTAAATTTTCATCAATATAACAGTAGCCTCCGGGACTGGGATTCCCTTCAACATCCTGGGGCACTTGAATTTGCTGAAACTGGCAAGACTTGCTGTGTCATATCACCGTAGCCCCCGAGTCTTAAGATGACTCAAGGAGTTGTCTTGAGATTCTCCGTACTTGACCATAGCAGAAGGTTTATATCATTAGTGTTAATAACGCGATGTAAATCCACAGAAGGTTGAGGTGACTGCAGCGGGTTATAAATGATCCCGTATGAGCTGTGTCAGCAACTCGGCCAATGGTTCCTTCCAACTGGCTGTTTGAAGTTGACCAAACTGTAGTGGCAGCGATTTGTGTGCATGTCCATTGATCCATCCAATGCGGACGATAGCTAAATGATAATTTTCCTCCAATTTATTGGAAGAAAAAACCTGGGCTACCCAAGCAGTGACTCGCTCATACTCAATAGATAGCTCATGCAGATAGGTGCGGCCTGGTGTGTTGATCTAGACCAGACCACAAAGGCGGTAGTGTAAGCACTTCCGTTGAGCACGGCAGCACGGATAAATGATGACGCTATACACTCCATATCCGTGATATAACTCCACTTCGGTGGTGAATAATTGTCCTGATATATTTGGATGACAAATGATCTCAGCATGTCCGCCATGAACATGGAAAATTTTGTCATGCGCATAAAAACATTAAAGGAAGAATAATGTTTCTCGGAGGATTTAAAGTATAATGATACAACAAATAGGGCAGATAGTACCTGGTATTTTTGTTGGATGCACGTGGACATGTAGCCTTATCTCACATGGAATACTAGTAGTAGCCGGCTCACAGTGATGCCCCAGTAACGACAGTAACACGTCCCCTTTGCTTTCCTCTATTCTTCAGCTAGTACCCCCTGTCTTTTCCTTCAGCCAATAGGGGAGCATATCGGAGCAGAAACCAGGGCCTGCACCCTCAGCGGCGTCTTTGTGCAAGGAGACGGAGCCACTTATCAAGCGAAGTGCATGCGGGAGCAGCTCAAAGCGAGGCAAGTCCAAGCATGCTGCAGGCGGCTCGCGGCCGGCTTGCCGTAGACCAGCTATGGCAGTGGGGTGACCCGGCGATGGCGGGCCTTGGCGGACCCGGCGAAGGCATTCCGCGATTCAACGGGGTGGCTTGGATAGCTGCAGCAGAGGCGGAGGCAATGGCTCACGAAACTTCTCCAACCTCGGTGATACGGGTCATGGCAGAGGTGGCTCACACCGCAACGGCGGGTTGATGTGTGGCATTTCAAGACAACAACAGCGGCGGTCGGCGTACGCAGAAGATAACCCGGTGTTGTGGCGGTTCAGAAGCGGAGGCACATGCAGGTGCGATGGCCTGGCAGCAACTCATAGGGGCAGCCGACGTCCGTTGGTGAAATGGGAGCTACGGTGCGGGAGAGAGGATTCGGTGCGGGGCCGTGCTTAAAGCTAGACCGGCAAAAGGTAACCCGGCGGCTGGGTCGGGCGACTTGGCAGCTCGAGGCCGGCGATTCAACAGTGGAGAAGAGAAACCCGACTCGACGTGCGCAGTCAAAGCGCGAGGCTGGTTCAAGGCCGGGATCGATGAGGTGGCGAGGTGAATTGGAAGTGACGCGGCCTGACCACGGCAGCTCCGCTTCGTCCGCGGGTGCAAGGCGAGTCACTCTATGGTGATTCCCGCGGGGCCGGGAGTCAGCCATGAGGCGGGGAGGCCGCGCGGCAGCGGCCGAGCACGCGGAGACGGTGTTGCATGGAGGCTGGCATGCGAGGGTGGCCGGGAGTCGGCGAGAGGGCGGCTTGGGAGGCCCGGCGCGGAGACGACATGCAGGAGGCGGCATCGGTTCAGCCCGACCCATCGCAAGGCGGGGCCGTAGACGGTTAGGCGAGCAGATGGCGACCCAGAATGGAGCGGTGCTGGTGCGCGGTTGGAGGAGAGGCGATGGGCAACCATCTTGCGCGGAGTCGGCAAGCGGCTGGGTCGGAGACGGAACTGGCAGGCGGGCACCGAGCCGGAGGCGGTGATGCGGTGGGCAGCCGCGAAGGGGGCCGGGGAGGTGGAACTGGCAGGCGGGCTACCAGCGCGTGCGTGGAGGCTGGGATGGTTGGGGCGGCGACACGGGCTAGGCGTGACGTGAAGAAGCGGGATGACCCCGGAGCTGCTTTTGCTGTTGCGGCGTGTCGAGGCGAGGGCCTCGGTCACTGCTCAGGAGTAGCCGGGATGCAGGCGACAGCCGGGATGCAGGGACCCGGCACAGTGGCGGGCGGGATGCGGCCGTGGCCGTGCAGACATGAGGGAGGGTGGAGCTGGACCCGGCAGGGCAGCAACAGTGCTGGAGGCGGTCGGGATGGCGACTGAGGCTCCAGGGAGGCGGGTTACAACCGTGGCCGATGACTTGACCTGAGACCGTGGTACGAGGCGAACGGCAAAAGAGGTGCCCAAGTCCGGGGCGGCTCACTGTTTAGGCAATGGATGCGGCTCGAGGTCGTTGAGGTGCAGCCATAATGCTGAAGATGTGGCGACGGCGACTTGAGGCCTCAGGGGAGCTCAATGCAACCCGCGGCGGGTAACGGTGACTCGCTGCCGGACCGGAACTGCTGTGCCGGATTGAGACCTCGGGGGTCACTCGAATTGAGAAGGGGGGAGGAGGAGCCGCATTAGTCACGGGCGTGCGGGGCGTTCATCCATGGGTGAGTAAGCGCGACATAGTTATGACCCAGTCGAGGCAGAGATGACGCGCCGAAGATGAGGTGAGGCGGCGGCGACTTAGCGCCAAGCCGCGGGGGCAAGGTGGAACAGGCGTCGACTCAGATCGGAGGTCTGCGGGTCATGCAGCCGGAGCAGAGGTTGGGCGAGGACGAGTCGGAATCGGACGGTCGTGGCTGAGGCGTCAAGCCAGCAGGGCGTTTTAGCAAGTCCGCAAGTGAATCGTAGGGGCATGGCCATGAGAATCGGAGCTTGCGGCGATGGAGTCCGGCGGTTCAACGTGCGGTAGGTCGCAGAAGCGTTGAAAGTGGCCGTGGAGAGTGAGGGAGTCCTGGACTAGGGGGTGTCCGGATAGCCGAACTATCATCATTGGCCGGACTCCAAGACTATGAAGATACAAGATTGAAGAATTCGTCACGTGTCTGGATGGGACTTTCCTTGGCGTGGAAGGCAAGCTTGGCAATACGGATATGTAGATCTCCTACCATTGTAACCGACTCTGTGTAACCCTAGCCCTCTCCGGTGTCTATATAAACCGGAGGGTTTTAGTCCGTAGGACGAACAACAATTTTACCTCCATCGAGAGGGCCCGAACCTGGGTAAAAACATCATGTCCCTTGTCTCCTGTTACCATCCGCCTAGACGCACAGTTCGGGACCCCCTACCCGAGATCCGCCAGTTTTCACACCGACATTGGTGCTTTCATTGAGAGTTCCTCTGTGTCGTCGCTCATAGGCCCGATGGCTCCTTCGATCATCAACAACGACGCAGTCCAGGGTGAGACTTTTCTCCCCGGATAGATCTTCGTATTCGGCGGCTTTGCACTGCGGGCCAATTCGCTTGGCCATCTGGAGCAGATTTGAAAGCTACGCCCCTAGCCATCAGGTCAGATTTGGAAGTTTGAACTATACGGCCGACATCCGCGGAGACTTGATCTTTGACGGATTCGAGCCACAGCCGAGCGCGCCGCACTTTCACGATGGGCATGATTTAGCTCTGCTGCCGGACAGTGCCCTGGAGGCCGCACAAGAGTCCGCTCCAACCCTTGGTTCGGAGCAGACGGCGCCAATCGAGGATGGGTGGCTAGACACCGCCTCGAGGGCTGCTACCTCTACGGCGATGGATCCGAATACCGACCCTGTCCCTTGTGAAGCTCGTGACTCCGAGGTGCCGGATTCCTTGCCGGACTCTGAACCTCCCGCACCCCTACCAATCGAATCCGATTGGGCGCCGATCATGGAGTTCACTGCTGCGGACATCTTTCAGCACTCGCCTTTCGGTGACATCCTGAATTCGCTAAAGTATCTCTCATTATCAGGAGAGCCCTGCCCGGACTACGGTCAGGACGGTTGGGATACTGACGACGACGAAATTCAAAGCCCACCCACCACCCACTTTGTAGCCACTGTCGACGACCTAACCGACATGCTAGACTTCGACTCCGAAGACATCGACGGTATGGACGACGATGCCGGAGACGACCAAGAACCAGCGCCTACGGGGCACTGGAAAGCCACCTCGTCATACGACATATACATGGTGGACATCCCAAAGGATGGGAATGGCGATGGAACAATGGAGGAAGACTCCTCCAAGAAACAGCCAAAGCGCCGGCGTTAGCGGCGCCGCTCTAAATCCCGCCACAGTAAGAATGGAGATTCCGGCACTGGAGACAATAACACCCCGGACAGTGCCGAAGACAACCCCCTCCAGCAAGATTCAGCACAGGAGGATGGAGAAGCCAGCCCTCATGAGAGAGAGGCAGACAAACAGGTAGAGGACGATAGTTACATGCCTCCCTCCGGAGACGAGGCAAGCCTCGACGACGAAGAATTCGTCGTGCCTGAGGATCCCGTCGAACAAGAGCGTTTCAAACGCAGGCTTATGGCCACGGCAAGCAGCCTCAAGAAAAAGCAGCAACAGCTTAGAGCTGATCAAGATTTGCTAGCCGACAGATGGACCGAAGTCCTCGTAGCCTAAGAGTACGAACTCGAACGCCCCTCCAAAAGCTACCCCAAACGCAAGCTGCTGCCCCGGTTAGAAGAGGAAGCATATAAACCTGCATCACCAGCGCACAATACGGCCGACCGGCCACCTCGTGGCCGCGACAGAGAGGCCTCTAGGCCTTCCACTAAAGCCGTACCCCGGCATCACTCGAAAAGTACAAAGCCACGGGGGAATGCGCCGGACTTGCGAGACATATTGGAGGATAAGGCAAGACAATCAAGATCGATCTATGGATCGCGTGGGTGCCCCATGATATGCGAAGACAACCGTTGTGCCGGATACAGCAATTCCGGCCGGGCCGAACACAGTAGACAAAGCTCGCTTGAGGTATGTCGTGATATAGCCCAATACAGAGGCACCGCACACCCACTATGCTTCACAAATGAAGTAATGGATCATCAAATCCCCGAAGGGTTCAAACCCGTAAACATTGAATCCTACGATGGCACAATAGACCCCGCCGTTTGGATCGAAGACTATCTCCTTCATATCCACATGGCCCACGGGGATGATCTTCACGCCATCAAATACCTCCCACTCAAACTTAAAGGCCCAGCTCGGCATTGGCTTAACAGCTTGCGAGCAGAATCAATTGGGTGTTGGGAGGACCTGGAAGCCGCATTCCTTGATAATTTCTAGGGCACATATGTGCGACCACCAGACGCTGATGACCTAAGCCACATAATTCAGCAGCCAGACGAATCAGCCAGACAATTCTGGACACGGTTCTTAACCAAGAAAAATCAAATCATCGACTGTCCGGATGCAGAGGCCCTCGCAGCCTTCAAACATAACATCCGCGATGAGTGGCTTGCCCGGTACCTAGGACAGGAAAAGCCGAAATCCATGGCAGCCCTCACATCACTCATGACCCGCTTCTACGCGGGAGAGGACAGCTGGCTAGCCCGCAGTAACAACCTCAACAAAAATCCTGGCAGTCCGGATACCTAGGACCGCAATGGCGGGTCGCGTCGCAACAAGCACAAACGCCGCATTAACGGCGATAATACTGAGGATACGGCAGTCAACGCCGGATTCAGAGGCTCCAAACCCGGTCAGTGGAAAAAGCCATTCAAAAGAACTACACCGGGTCCGTCCAATTTGGACCGAATACTCGACCACTCGTGCCAGATACACGACACCCCCGAAAAGCCAGCCAATCACACCAACAGGGATTGTTGGGTATTCAAGCAGGCAGGCAAGTTAATTGCCGAAAACAATGACAAGGGGCTGCATAGCGATGACGAGGAGGAGACCCAGCCGCCGAACAATAGAGGACAGAAGGGTTTCCCCCCACAAGTGCGGACGGTGAACATGATATACGCAACCCACATACCCAAAAGGGAGCGGAAGCGTGCACTCAGGGACGTATACGCGATGGAGCCAGTCGCCCCAAAGTTCAATCCATGGTCCTCTTGCCCGATCACGTTTGATCGAAGGGACCACCCCACCAGCATCCGCCATGGCAGATTTGCCGCATTGGTTCTAGACCCAATCGTCGACGGGTTTCACCTCACTAGAGTCCTGATGGACGGCGGCAGCAGCCTAAACCTGCTTTATCAGGATACAGTGTGCAAGATGGGCATAGACCCCTCAAGGATTAACCCGCAAAGACGACCTTCAAAGGCGTCATACCAGGTGTAGAAGCCAATTGTACAGGCTCAGTTACACTGGAAGTGGTCTTCGAGTCCCCGGATAACTTCCGAAGCAAGGAGTTAATCTTCGACATAGTTCCATTCCGTAGCGGCTATCATGCACTGCTCGGACGAACCGCGTTTGCAAAGTTCAATGCAGTGCCGCACTACGCATACCTCAAGCTCAAGATGCCAGGCCCTCGAGGAGTCATCACGGTCAACGGAAACACTGAACGCTCTCTCTGAACGAAGGATCATACAGCAGCTCCCGTGACAGAAGCGACCGGACACTGCCAAGCGCGCCCGGAGTAACCTACAACAAGACCACCTGGCACGTTCCGAGCACGCGTAGCAATGTGGCCCCAACCCCAGCCCTCGCAAAATGGCAAGACCAGCACTTCGCGTACATCACTACGCTCTGGAGATACCATGGGCATAGGGGGGGGGGCACGACCACGGCAGGCCCAAAGTGTGGCTCAACCACACCAGGGGCTCCCAAGTGTGTCATCCTTTTTCTTTCCTTTTTTTTCTTATCCCAAGGACTTCATTTACCAGAGGCCTTGTCAGGCAGCAGACCTGCCGAACTCACGATGCAACAGCCAGGGAAGGAGAAAAGCTACGACGAGTATCCAGGTGGTCTCCATTACGAGCATTATACCTGTTTTATACACCATTCCGGAGCCTACCCCTAGGGGGGGACATGCTAAATAGTTCCACCCCTTGCTTATCACACTATTTGTATCGTTCTGCATTCATGACATTATTTTTTGAATAAAGAATGCATCACTTTTTGCCTACCACTGCATTCCTTTCTTATACGTATGTTCATTTATGGCATGTTGCATCCGTACACTTTGGTATGGCTAAATACACCAGGGGCTTAAGTTCCCCATATTATTGTGTGATAAGTCCGAACACTTTCACAAGTGCGGCACCCCGAACTTGTAGCATTATATGCATCGGCTCCGAATCATGTCTTGGGTCAATAGTTGGGTTTGCCCGGCTCCCATGTTTTGGTACCTTACGTTCCATTATATCGGCTAAGGTAGCGCTGGGAGAACCACTGTGATTGTGCCCCAGTTGAGCTGGGCGAGCACCTCAGTGGAGAAAGCTAAAACTGACCATCATGATGAGGCGAGAGCCGGTCGCTGTTCGAGAGGTTTTTTCGAGTCCCTAAAGACTTATGCCGCTTAGAGCGAGGAACCGGCTTTGTCCGGCCCAGGCGTGGATAGCGCCCCGAATTCGGCCTTCCGAACACTATGGGCTTCGCCGAAATTTAAAATTATAGAATTCTATGGCTAAGTGAGAGTGTTCAAGCATTATAAGTCCGGTTGCCTCATTCGTTGTGTTGAGCGCCTCCCTAGATGGACCCAAAAATGGGAACAAGAGCGCTCAAGTTTATCCCGAACACCCCAGCACTCGTGGCATGGGGGCCGAAGCCAACGACTTGCCATCTCTCAGATTTGATAAACGGCTGCACAGAAGGTAATATTTTAAATTAAAAAGTGTTGCTTAGCGCATATGAACGAAGTTTTCAGCGCACAGGATAACAAAATGCGAGCCTACTAAAAAATTACATCTTTGAAGCACTCACCCGCAATAATGCGGGCACCCATTAGGACACCCTTATAATACATCTCGGGCGTGCGATACTGTCACGACCGGTTTTCCAATAAAAATATTTATTGAGAAACCAATCTTTTGAGTCCAGTATGAGAGAAATCCTCCTCACTGGTAGACAATTTCTTGATACAATAAGCCAGTAGCATAAAATATATTACAGGGTCGAACTGCGGTTGCTCAACCAAATTATTACAAGCATGCCAATAATTATACATAATGGCGGACATGACACAGTGGTGTGGAGACATACTACTGACTCGAGGATAGGGCGGTGGTGGAAAAACACAGCGGGGAGAGAAATACAAGACTCTAAGTCTATCAGCTCGTTGAGCGTCGAGGTGAGGCTCGATGAATTTATTTGGTAGCGGAAGCGGATATGAAACAGTGACCAAATCCAGGGTCGCACGAGACTGACTGGGACTCCTCTAAGTGTCGGACTCGCTATCGAACTCTTCATCCATGAAATCGCCTTCGTCAGCATCTGGCCAAATCAACAAGCCAGTGAGTACTTTGAAAGTACTCGCAAGACAGTTCGGACGTAAGATATAACAAATGCATGCATGGATGCGTCATGAATAAATTTACCAATGTTCATTCAAAAACTTATCATAACAAGGTAAGCAAAAGGGAAACGGCGGTAGTCCGCCTGAAATCCCAACAGAACATAAATAATTTCCGATCGGGTGTCTGAACCGACGCCTCGAAAGGTGAACAAATAAATATAAGAAAAAGCTGCCACAGTCGGTCGTCTTAGCGACACCACATAAAGGGCTAAAAAAGAAAATACCTCAGTCGAACGTCGGGGCGACGTCACAGAAAGGGCTTGAAAAGAAATGCCACAGTCGGACGTCGGGGCGACATCACAGAAAGGGCTTGAAAAGAAATGCCACAGTCGGACGTCGGGGCCACATCACAGAAAGGGCTTGAAAAGAAATGCCACAGTCGGACGTCGGGGCGACATCACAGAAAGGGCTTCAAAATAAATGCCACAGTCGGATGTCGGGGCGACATCACCAAAAGGGCTTGAAAAGAAATGCCACAGTCGGACGTCGGGGCAACATCACAGAAAGGGCTTGAAAATAAATGCCACAGTCGGATGTCGGGGCGACATCACAGAAAGGGCTTTTATGGACAGATAAATAATAATCATAATAAACTTTTAATTCATAAGAATAAATGGGTTAGTCCATCCACAGGAATATCATTTAACCGGAATTAGCACTCATGTGAAACACCGGAGTTTCTGTCATCAACACTGTCATTGTTAGGACAAGATAATACGAATTTGGACATGGAATAGATGGCGTGGAGGGATATATGACTCTGCAGAGTTTGTACAAAATTATTCCCACAGCCAACGGATTTCCGTAGTCACGAAGGACTAGTTCCGTTTACGGTATTTCAGAAGAAAACACAGCTAACCAGTACACACCCATCATACCTCTCGATGCTAGGAATCACCCTAGACATCGTCCAAGAAAAACTTTTGAGACGGGGAGATCACAATCTCGAATAGCATGGGATCAAATTTATATACGCGCGCTCTAAGGGGTGCCCCCCTCTCGGTCCCAACCGGAAGCACCCATGCCCCCTGACCGGATGACTGGCTTTAATCCAGGGCCATGGAACCATCATCACGGCCTCTCCTTTTGGTGTGTACCAGAAAAGCGGTTTGCAACTTACTAAACCATATTCCTTGCGGAAAACATGTGGTAGTACAGGGAAGGAAATGAAAGGAACTGGACCGATACGGTTTGACACTGAAGTCACATAGTCCGTCATGAGACTGGCATGCTACAACACTGCCATCTCACCCATCCTCATGCCAACACATGGCCATTCATACTCACATCCATCCACTTATGGATCATCTAACTCACTTACCTCATTATCGCATAAAATGACATTCATCGATATGCTTATCAACATGCCATGAAACTAACTAAATGCAAAACATGCCAAGACACTCATCATATCAAAAGTTCAAACATGCTTGCCTGGTTCAGAGTAGTCGGAGCCTAGCTCGGTGAAGTTCACGGCTCCGTCACCTCCTTCGGTATCTACGGTATAAAGAAAATATATGCGCTATCGTGAATACCAAGGAGTGCACAGAAAGTATACCAAATATTTTCCAAATAAATCTGATAAAAAAACTAGACAAAATTTTAAAGAGAACATAAAAAGAATCAACCAAAAATACCTTTCTGTTTAAAAGATATAAAGGTTTTTGTCTAGGGACTCATCTGTAATGAAACAAAAGTTTTCTAGGGGCTAGTTTATAAAAACAGAAAGCGCTTCGATAGCGACTACGCCAGCCCAGAGGGAAAGCATATTCGGAAGAAGACGTTTTCAGAAAACGCTTCGTTTAGGAAGAACAGAGAGGCTGACAGCGGGTCCCGCTTGTCAGGTTTGAAAATATGAACGGGGCGGCAGATCTCGCCGGTGCCCGAGAGCCGCGGTGGTCGCCGGCGGCGATCCACGGCGAGGCAGAGAGATCGGAGGGTACCTCCGTGTTCAGGGCACCCTTCCGCGTCGGTTGGTGGGGGTGGTGGCGGTCGGCAAGCCCCACGTCGACGGCGAGCTTTGCTCCGGCGTACGGCGGTTCGGGTGGTTGCGGACTTCGTCGGAGAGAGCTGCAGTGATCAAATTGAGGAGGGGGTTATGCTCCTGGTAGATAGAGAGGGTAACGAACGGGGTTTGGGCGCCGGAGACGGCCTCACCGGAGCGAATCGAGGTGGCGGCCGAGGCGGATCGGGGCGGCCGGAGTTGAGGGGGAAGACCTCCTCGGGGTCCCCCTAGTGGCCTGGCGTGGCGTTGGTGAGGTGTGGGGATGAGGCGTGCACGAGGGTGAGCTCGGGGGCCCTTTTTATAGGTAGCCCGAGGCGGTGGCCGTGGACGGGGATTTCCGGCGATGGTTACGGTGGCGCAGTGCTCGGTCGGGGGTGATTAGGGAGTCGAGCGCCATCGTGGGAGTTTACTGGGTCCGTTTTGATGCTAACCGGACTTGGATTAGAAGCTTAGGGCAGGCTTTGGTCGGAACGGGACGGCGCGGGTCCGTTGGCGGCAGAGAGCACGTCCAGGGCTGTCGGGCCACGGCGACGGTGCAGCGGGGGTGCGCTGGCGTGCATGAGGCCATGCGGAGAGCCAGGGAGCGCTGGGCGGCGCAGAACGGCGTTGAGCCGCCGTTCTTGCCCCCTGTCAGCCGCCACGGGAGGTCCCGACGCCGCGGAAGACTCCGGTGAGGGCGGGCCATCGTGCCACCGACGCCAGGAAGAGGCCAAGTGAGTGTGTGGTGCTCCAGACAGTAGGAAGAGGCGGAGAGGAACGTGCCAAAGGCACTGTGAGCGCGTGAGAGGAACTGACGAACGCACACGACACTGAAACTGAACTTTTCTGAATTTTTGAACAGTAACAGTGGCCGCAAGGTGTTCGACAGAATGAAAATGGCATCTAGGGATTTTTCCTTGAGCTGAAACTTGGTGGAGTGGCTTCTCATTGCTCACATAGGTTGCCTGAATTTTGGTGGAATTTTTGGAGTAGTGTAGATATGAATTTCATCAAATTTGGCAAATCTGGTCCAAACTTGCAAAGGCTGAATTTTGAAAATTTTGAAAAGAGAAGGAGTGGATCAAGATGGTTCTGGGTTGTGGGTACAAAGGACTATCCAGGAGAGTTGGTTTGAGGTCAAAACTCAAATGCAATATGGTACTTGCTTTGAAAATCATTTGGGCTCAAGATAATTTTTAGAATTGATTTGAGAGGGAAAATAATTAGAATAAAATCCAAAACTTGTTTGGATTAGTTGGGACAGAGAACTTAGGTTGATCACAAGGTGTAGGGGAGGTTTTGGAGGGGTTTTACCACATGGAAACAATGCAAAGTCAAGGGTGGTTCCAAGATATGAAAATCCCCAAATTTTCATAGAGCTTTATTTTAAAAGAAAACAATTTAAACTCAAAAATTAAATTTGAGAGAACCAACAGAGAAGAAGTTTCAAAAGATCAAACACCAAGGTTTGAAAAAAAATCCTTGCCAAGGTAAAGGAAGTTTTTAAGTGGGAGGTTTGTTTTTTTGAAAAAGAAAAATTTTAAATAGCCTCTCCTCAAAAACCACAAAGTTTTTGATAAAAACCAAATAAAAATTTTAGAGTGTCACAACACCTACCCCCTTAGGAAAAATCTCGTCCCCGAGATTTCAGCTGATCCTTAAATAGGTGTGGATGCTCAGTCCGAAGAAAATCCTCGCTTTCCCAAGTTGCTTCACTGTCGGTGTGATTGCTCCACTGGACTTTGAAAAACTTGATGGTCTTCTGTCGGGTCCTCCTTTCAGACTCCTCTAATATTCTTACGGGACGTTCTCGATAAGTGAGGTCTGGCTGCACATCAATGTTTTCATGGGATACTTGTTTCTCTGGGTTGCTTACATACTTCCTTAATTGAGAGACGTGGAACACGTCGTGAATGTCGGACAAGTCTTCGGGTAAGTCTAGCTAGTAGGCTACAGTGCCTCTTCGTGCCACTATGCAGAATGGTCCAATGAATCTTGGTGCTAACTTTCCTTTATTCTTAAATCGTTGCAATCCTCTCATAGGGGATACTCTTAGGTATACGAACTCACCGGGTTCGAAGCTGACCCTACGATGTTTCTGATCATAATAACTCTTCTGTCGACTTTGAGCGGTCTTAAGTCGGTCTCTGATTAGCTTGACCTTTTCCTCGGCTTCTCTGAGCATGTTTGGTCCGAAGATGCGGCTGTCTCCGGTCTCTGACCAATTTAACAGGGTACAACATCTCCGTCCGTACAAAGCCTCAAATGGTGCCATTTGTAGGCTGGCCTGGTAGCTATTGTTATATGCGAACTCGGCGTATGGCAGGCTTTCTTCCCAACTGGTTCCATATGTGAGGACACATGCTCTCAGCATGTCTTCTAAAGTTTGGTTTACGCATTCAGTTTGTCCATCAGTCTGTGGATGGTATGCGGTACTGAAGGCTAGTTGGGTTCCCAGAGCCTGTTGTAAATGCTCCCAAAATCTTGAGACGAACTGAGTGCCTCTGTCAGATATTATAGTCTTCGGGACACCGTGCAGACAAACTATGCGGGAAAGATAAATCCTGGCAAGCCTCTGAGTGGTGTAGGTTGTCTTCACTGGAATAAAGTGTGCCACTTTGGTCAACCTGTCAGTGATGACCCATATGGCATCATTCCCGTGTCGTGACCGAGGTAGTCCGACAATAAAATCCATCCCTATTTCATCCCATTTCCACTCAGGTATTTTGTTTGGTTGCAGTAGTTCGGCTGGTCTCTGATGTTCAGCTTTTATGCGTTGACACGAGTCGCAACATGCAATGAAGGCGGCTATGTCCCTCTTCATACCGTGCCACCAAAATCTTTCATGAATATCCTTATACATTTTGGTTCCTCCAGGGTGGATCGAATATGGAGTGGTGTGGGCTTCAGCTAAAATTTGCTGTTTAAGGTCTTCTATGTTTGGCACGCATAGCCTTTCTCCGTACCATAATATTCCTTCATTATCTATGACGAATTTCGAGGCCTTGCCCATATTCAACTTTCTTTTAATTCCTTCAATGCTGGGGTGACCGGGCTGAGCTTCTTTAATTTTCTCCACAAGGTTGGGTTGTATTTCCAAGTTTGATATGGTGCCTTCTGCTACCATTATCAAGTTGAGCTTGGCAAATTCTTGATGGAATTCGGGCCTCAAGCTGTGCAGATAGTTTCCGTCGGAGCTGGGGTTCCGACTCAGGGCATCGGCCACTACATTTGCTTTCCCTGGATGGTAATGGATCCCAAAATCATAATCCTTTACCAATTCCAACCAGCGTCGTTGCCATAAATTTAGTTCTGGCTGCATGAAAATATATTGGAGACTTTTGTGATCCGTATATATTTCACATCGATTCCCAAGTAAGAAATGCCTCCATTCCTTGAGTGCATGAATAACTGCTGCCCTTTCTAAGTCATGAGTGGGATAATTTTCCTCATGCTTGCGAAGTTGCCTTGATGCGTAGGCGACAACCTTGCCTTCCTGCATCAACACGCATCCGAGACCTTTTCTAGAAGCGTCACAATATACTTCAAAATTCTTGTGTATGTCGGGTACAATTAATACCGGTGCTGTTGTTAATTTCCGCTTTAGCTCTTGGAAACTTTTCTCGCAGGCTTCTGTCCACTCAAACTTCTTATCTTTCTTGAGCAACTGTGTCATAGGCTTGGCTATGGTGGAAAATCCTTCAATAAATCTGCGGTAATATCCTGCCATTCCCAAGAAACTCCGTATGTCCCTTACGCTGGCTGGTGATTTCCAGTCAAGTACGGCCTTAACTTTCTCTGGGTCCACTGTGATACCGTCTTGAGTCAGCATGTGGCCTAGAAAACCTACTTGTCTTAGCCAAAATTCGCACTTGCTGAACTTGGCATACAATTGGTGTTTTCTTAGCTCTCCTAGCACAATCCTGAGATGTTCTACGTGCTCTTCTGGTGTCTTGGAGTATACCAGAATATCATCGATGAATATCACGACGAACTTGTCCATAAACTTCATAAATACTTTGTTCATGAGGTGAACAAAATATGCTGGGGCGTTAGTTAATCCAAATGGCATCACTGTGAACTCATACAGTCCATATCTGGAGGTGAAGGCCGTTTTGGGGATATCTTCCGTTTGTACCTTCAATTGATGGTATCCTGACCTTAAGTCAATTTTTGAGAATACCTTGGCCTGAGCAAGTTGATCAAACAAATCGTTTATCCTTGGCATCGGGTATTTGTTTTTGACTGTGACCATGTTAAGTGCTCGATAGTCAATACACAATCTCAGCGTTCCATCCTTCTTTTTGGCAAATAAAATTGGTGACCCCCAAGGTGAGGAGCTGGCTCAAATGTATCCTTTTTCCAGTAATTCCTTTATTTGCTTCTTCAACTCGACCAACTCGGATGGTGCCATTCTGTATGGTTTCTTGTATATGGGGGCGGTTCCTGGCGCTAGCTCAATGCGGAATTCTATTTCTCGGTCTGGTGGCATGCCTGGCAGCTCTTCAGGGAATACATCTGGAAATTCACACACTACTGGAACCTTGTTTAGCTCAGAAACGTCCACCTTATTTAATCTCGGTTGCCGGGGTATTTTTCCTTCCTTGGCTGATACTCTTATTGTCTTCCCTTGGTGGTGTGTGAGAATCACGGTCCTGTTGAAACAGTCGATGAAACCTTTATTGGTGGTTAGCCAATCCATCCCTAGGATGACATCCAATCCTTTATTTTCCAATACAATAAGATTTGGGTGAAACTCCAATCCTTCGAACTCAATGACCACATTCTGACAGTAATTCTGAGAAACTTGCTGAATCCCAGGGGACTTGATGATCATGGATTTCTCCAAAGGAAGTATCGAAAACTTATTTTGCAAAGCAAAACTTTTCGAAATGAAAGAGTGAGAAGCTCCAGAATCAAACAAAACCATTGCAGGTATTGTGTTGACAGGAAACGTACCGAGTACGATATCCGGAGCATTTTGTGCCTCCTCTTTGGTTACGTGGTTCAGATGACCCTTCCTGTGGTTATTGTTGGGATTGAAATTGTTTCGCTTGGGTGCTGAATTATTGCCGCCATTGTTCGGCTTTGGGGTTGAACTCCTTGGCTTGGGGCGCTGTTTGGCATAGTGCCCTTCTTCTCCACAAGCGTAACAAGTAACGCCGGGGCGATAGGTGAATTCCTTGTCCCTTGCATGAAAATTCTTGATTGGGCGTGAGGCATTGGATGAGAATTTGTGTGTCCCACCCTTTTGAAAATCTGTCTTGCTTCGGTGATTGCGAGCGTGATTAGTCTGGTCCCTTTTTCGCTTGCGGATATCTTCCAGACTGCGTCTCTCATTTTCCAGAGTAATGGCTTTGTCCACCAGTGTTTTAAAATCAGGAAAAGTGTGCATGACCAGTTGGCATTTAAGCGCGGGCGCTAGACCGTCAAGGAATTTCTCCATCTTCTTGATTTCAGTCATACGTTCCTCATTGGCGTAGCGGGATAATAGGGTAAATTGACTGTTGTAATCTGACACTGTCATGTTCCTTTGTCTGAGGTCATCGAATTCTCTCTTCTTGATTTTCATAATACTCTTAGGAATATGTGCACCACGGAAACCTTCCTTGAAATCATCCCAGGTTATTATATTTTCGTTGGGATGCATGTGCAGAAAATTCTCCCACCACGATGCGGCTGCTCCTGTGAGATAGTGTGGAGCATATAGTACTTTCTCGAGATCTGAACATTTTGCAATAATTAATTTCCTCTCCATATCTCGAAGCCAGTCCTCGGCTTCAAGAGGCTTGTCAGTGTGAGAAAATGTTTGAGGACGTGTCTTCTGTAGTTCAGATAACTTGGAATGCTATTGATACTGTCCATGGTGATTTCCCATGTTGATGACTTGGTTCATCATCTCCCGATGTTGTTGCTGACTCTGCTCATAAAGGCGGCACATTTGTGAAAGTGCCGATTCACTGCCCTGTTGGCTTGACTGTCCCTGGGTGAACTCGTTGTTGGGTTGTGTATCATAATTTTCCTCTGGTGGAGTTGGCATGGAGCGTGTCCAAGGACGAGACATTTTTCACTCTGGGGATATATTTTCTTGTAAAACTCATAAGAAAAGCGGAAAGAGTCGCACAACAAAACCATAAATGCATAACGCTGGCAGATAGAATTAAATAACTCGGCTTACTTAAGAAAAACAAATCGACTTGCGCACGGAGAAGGACTGCTCATTACATATCTTACACGTGGTTGGTAATTATACAATACATCACTCAGGATATGCGTACGAAATCCTGACATGTTATTTAGGCTAGTGCACTTCTCCAGATCCTACATGACGCGCAAACAGGCTACTTCTCACAACCTATGTACATATCTTACAAAGCGGTACAATACACGGCAGTTAAGGGTACTCAGGCAGAGATGTTGACGACCTCCTTTGCCCTGCCGAGGGCGAGGCGTAGCGAGGTTGGGGACTCGACTTCCTCCTCGCTAATGGGCTCCATACGTGTAGTGTTGCGCAGAGTGGACGGAGCGGTTGCCCGGGGCGGAGCAACACGTACAGGAGTGGGCGCGAAGGGTGGTGCAGTGCGCGCTGAAGTGGGTGCAATGACTTGGTTGAATTCTTCGGTAGAAGGCAGGAGACGAGTAGGCGTATAAGATGCTGAGGACGAGACCAAAGTCAGTGGCGGAGCGATGGGTAGGAGCTCCCTCCTGTTGGAGGCACAGCCATGGACTGAGTCCATGCGGGTAGCTACGAAGTCGTCCACCAGGTTGTCGAAGGCTGCCTCCAGGGCCCGGAGATACTCAATGAGCATCTCAAAAGCCTCGTCTCGTTCTCCTCTGGGACAGGAGTATGCGTAGTGACAGGTGTAAGGCACATGGCACGGAAGACAACGGTAACGACGAGTCTTCATCACGGGAAGGACATCCCTGAGACGAGCTATCGCCTCGCGGGCTGCCATCTGCATAGCATGCCTCTCCGTAGGCATTGCTCTTCCCACGAACCGGAAGCGGCGTAACTCACCACGCCCTCCCTTGAACTGCACCGCGGCCTGGTGCATGGTCAGACTGTCGTTGACTTGGTGCTGGCAGAGTGTGAAGACTGGGCGCACGGATGGCCCCATCGCGACCTAAACGATGAAAGAAAGAAGTTTGATGAACCCATCGGGCACGTTGGCGAAGGTCTGAGACTCGCAGCTGATGTCGGCCATCTACAAAAGTAGGCAAAAATTCTGCAGGGTCGGATCATAAATTTATGCTGACTGACAGAAAATGACTACAATTGCAAAAATATAAATTAGCTCTATCATGCTAATAACTAATTAGCGATCGCACCTAGTGGCTTCCTACAGTCAGCCTGGCTCTGGTACCAAGCTTGTCACGACCGGTTTTCCAATAAAAATATTTATTGAGAAACCAATCTTTTGAGTCCAGTATGAGAGAAATCCTCCTCACTGGTAGACAATTTCTTGATACAATAAGCCAGTAGCATAAAATATATTACAGGGTCGAACTGCGGTTGCTCGACCAAATTATTACAAGCACGCCAATAATTATACATAATGGCGGACATGACACAGTGGTGTGGAGACATACTACTGACTCGAGGATAGGGCGGTGGTGGAAAAACACAGCGGGGAGAGAAATACAAGACTCTAAGTCTATCATCTCGTCGAGCGTCGAGGTGAGGCTCGATGAATTTATTTGGTAGTGGAAGTGGATATAAAACAGTGACCAAATCTAGGGTCACACGAGACTGACTGGGACTCCTCTAAGTGTCGGACTCGCTATCGAACTCTTCATCCATGAAATCGCCTTCGTCAGCATCTGGCCAAATCAACAAGCCAGTGAGTACTTTGAAAGTACTCGCAAGACAGTTCGGACTTAAGATATAACAAATGCATGCATGGATGCGTCATGAATAAATTTACCAATGTTCATTCAAAAACTTATCATAACAAGGTAAGCAAAAGGGAAACGGCGGTAGTCCGCCTGAAATCCCAACAGAACATAAATAATTTCCGATCGGGTGTCTGAAGCGACGCCTCAAAAGGTGAACAAATAAGTATAAGAAAAAGCTGCCACAGTCGGGCGTCTTAGCGACACCACATAAAGGGCTAAAAAAGAAAATACCTCAGTCGGACGTCGGGGCGACGTCACAGAAAGGGCTTGAAAAGAAATGCCACAGTCGGACGTTGGGGCGACATCACAGAAAGGGCTTGAAAAGAAATGCCACAGTCGGACGTCGGGGCGACATCACAGAAAGGGCTTGAAAAGAAATGCCACAGTCGGAC
>NC_041381.1:82487068-82502645 GCF_002162155.2 Triticum dicoccoides
CACAGTCGGACGTCAGGGCGACATCACAGAAAGGGCTTGAAAAGAAATGCCACAATCGGACGTCGGGGCGACATCACAGAAAGGGCTTGAAAATAAATGCCACAGTCGGACGTCGGGGCGACATCACAGAAAGGGCTTTTATGGACAGATAAATAATAATCATAATAAACTTTTAATTCATAAGAATAAATGGCTTAGTCCATCCACAGGAATATCATTTAACCGGAATTAGCACTCATGTGAAACACCGGAGTTTTTGTCATCAACACTGTCATTGTTAGGACAAGATAATACGAATTTGGACATGGAATAGTTGACGTGGAGGGATATATGACTCTGCAGAGTTTGTACAAAATTATTCCCACAGCAACGGATTTCCGTAGTCACGAAGGACTAGTTCCGTTTACGGTATTTCGGAAGAAAACACAGCTAACCAGTACACACCCATCATACCTCTCGATGCTAGGAATCACCCTAGACATCGTCCAAGAAAAACTTTTGAGACGGGGAGATCACAATCTCGAATAGCATGGGATCAAATTTATATACGCGCGCTCTAAGGGGTGCCCCCCTCTCGGTCCCAATCGGAAACACCCATGCCCCCTGACCGGATGACTGGCTTTAATCCAGGGCCATGGAACCATCATCACGGCCTCTCCTTTTGGTGTGTACCGGAAAAGCGGTTTGCAACTTACTAAACCATATTCCTTGCGGAAAACATGTGGTAGTACAGGGAAGGAAATGAAAGGAACTGGACCGATACGGTTTGACACTGAAGTCACATAGTCCGGCATGAGACTGGCATGCTACAACACTGCCATCTCACCCATCCTCATGCCAACACATGGCCATTCATACTCACATCCATCCACTTATGGATCATCGAACTCACTTACCTCATTATCGCATAAAATGACATTCATTGATATGCTTATCAACATGCCATGAAACTAACTAAATGCAAAACATGCCAAGACACTCATCATATCAAAAGTTCAAACATGCTTGCCTGGTTCAGAGTAGTCGGAGCCTAGCTCGGTGAAGTTCACGGCTCCGTCACCTCCTTTGGTATCTACGGTATAAAGAAAATATATGCGCTATCGTGAATACCAAGGAGTGCACAGAAAGTATACCAAATATTTTCCAAATAAATCTGATAAAAAAACTAGACAAAATTTTAAAGAGAACAGAAAAAGAATCAACCAAAAATACCTTTCTGTTTAAAAGATATAAAGGTTTTTGTCCAGGGACTCATCTGTAATGAAACAGAAGTTTTCTAGGGGCTAGTTTATAAAAACAGAAAGCGCTTCGGTAGCGACTACGCCAGCCCAGAGGGAAAGCGTATTCGGAAGAAGACGTTTTCAGAAAACGCTTCGTTTAGGAAGAACAGAGAGGCTGACAGCGGGTCCCGCTTGTCAGGTTTGAAAATATGAACGGGGCGGCAGATCTCGCCGGTGCCCGAGAGCCGCGGTGGTCGCCGGCGGCGATCCACGGCGAGGCAGAGAGATCGAAGGGTACCTCCGTGTTCAGGGCACCCTTCCGCGTCGGTTGGTGGTGGTGGTGGCGGTCGGCGAGCCCCACGTCGACGGCGAGCTTTGCTCCGGCGGACGGCGGTTCGGGTGGTTGCGGACTTCGTCGGAGAGAGCTGCAGTGATCAAATTGAGGAGGGGGTTACGCTCCTAGTAGCTAGAGAGGGTAACGAACGGGGTTTGGGCGCCAGAGACGGCCTCACCGGAGCGAATCGAGGTGGCGGCCGAGGCGGATCGGGGCGGCAGGAGTTGAGGGGGAAGACCTCCTCGGGGTCCCCCTAGTGGCCTGGCGTGGCGTTGGTGAGGTGTGGGGATGAGGCGTGCACGAGGGTGAGCTCGGGGGCCCTTTTTATAGGCAGCCCGAGGCGGTGGCCGTGGACGGGGATTTCCGGCGATGGTTACGGTGGCGCAGTGCTCGGTCGAGGGTGATTAGGGAGTCGAGCGCCGTCGTGGGAGTTTACTGGGTCCGTTTTGATGCTAACCGGACTTGGATTAGAAGCTTAGGGCAGGCTTTTGTCGGAACGGGACGGCGCGGGTCCGTTGGCGGCAGAGAGCGCGTCCAGGGCTGTCGGGCCACGGCGACACTGCAGCGGGGGTGCGCTGGCGTGCATGAGGCCACGCGGAGAGCCAGGGAGCACTGGGCGGCGCGGAATGGCGTTGAGCCGCCGTTCTTGCCCCCTGTCCGCCGCCACGGGAGGTCCCGACGCCGCGGAAGACTCCGGCGAGGGCGGGCCATCGTGCCACCGACGCCAGGAAGAGGCCAAGTGAGCGTGTGGTGCTCCAGACAGTAGGAAGAGGCGGAGAGGAACGTGCCAAAGGCACTGTGAGCGCGTGAGAGGAACTGGCGAACGCACACGACACTGGAACTGAACTTTTCTGAATTTTTGAACAGTAACAATGCCCGCAAGGTGTTCGACAGAATGAAAATGGCATCTAGGGATTTTTCCTTGAGCTGAAACTTGGTGGAGTGGCTTCTCATTGCTCACATAGGTTGCCTGAATTTTGGTGGAATTTTTGGAGTAGTGTAGATATGAATTTCATCAAATTTGGCAAATCTGGTCCAAACTTGCAGAGGCTGAATTTTGAAAATTTTGAAAAGAGAAGGAGTGGATCAAGATGGTTCCGGGTTGTGGGTACAAAGGACTATCCAGGAGAGTTGGTTTGAGGTCAAAACTCAAATGCAATATGGTACTTGCTTTGAAAATCATTTGGGCTCAAGATAATTTTCAGAATTGATTTGAGAGGGAAAATAATTAGAATAAAATCCAAAACTTGTTTGGATTAGTTGGGACAGAGAACTTAGGTTGATCAAAAGGTGTAGGGGAGGTTTTGGAGGGGTTTTACCACATGGAAACAATGCAAAGTCAAGGGTGGTTCCAAGATATGAAAATCCCCAAATTTTCATAGAGCTTTATTTTAAAAGAAAACAATTTAAACTCAAAAATTAAATTTGAGAGAACCAACAGAGAAGAAGTTTCAAAAGATCAAACACCAAGGTTTGAAAAAAAATCCTTGCCAAGGCAAAGGAAGTTTTTAAGTGGGAGGTTTTTTTTTTTGAAAAAGAAAAATTTTAAATAGCCTCTCCTCAAAAACCACAAAGTTTTTGATAAAAACCAAATAAAAATTTTAGAGTGTCACAGATACTCATTGCCCGGCGGTGGCACGTCCGTCACAAGCTTCTCAGCGTCCATCCTGCCCCAGTGCACTTCAGCACGGGCAAGGGCCCGACGGGCACCTTCAATGCAGGCGGAGTGCTTGATGACTTCAATCCATGGACAAACATCCACCAGCCGCCGCACCAGGCCGAAATAGATCCCACGCATGGCCTCTTTGGGCCACAGCCAAACTATGAGGCCCTTCATGGCCTGTTCAGCCACCTTGTGGAGCTCGACCAGCTGCTTCAGCTGGTCGCTAAGGAGCACCGGATGTCCGGCCTCAACATACTGAGACAAGAACACCTTCTCCGCCGAGCTCCCCTCCTCGGCTCTGTAGAAAGGGGCAGCATCGGACACGCTACGGGGCAGATCTGCGAACGCTCTTGGAGAGCTCCGAATTCGGGTAAGTAACAGGTAATTCACTTTTACATGCTTGCTTTGCATGAAGAATGCCTTACCCGCCGCTATCTTCTTTAATGCCTCGATTTCCTGGAGGGCCTTGTGGGCTTCGGCCTTAGCGGATTTCGCACTCTCAAGAGCCGACGCAAGCTCGGACTCTCGAGTCTTCGAGTCACGCTCCAAACTCTTGTGTTTTTCCACGAGAGCCTGGAGCTCTTGCCGTACCTCCGCCACCCGCGCCTCCTGCTTCTCTCGCTCGGCGTGTTCCGCGGCCGCATTACGTTTGGCCGCGGACACCGCCTCCTTCAGGGTCGCCACCTCGTTCGTAGCCCCTGGAGTACCCACGTTATGCTTGTCATTCCTCTTGCAACCAAACCCTTTTCTGTAAGGTACAACTTTAATAAGGTGTTTCTCACCTTCCTTGTCCTCGAGCTGCTTCTTGGCACGGCCGAGCTTGCTCTCAGACCGCTCGAGGCTCTGCTTCAAGGCATTGACCTCCGCAGTCAGTGCGGTAGAGGTCAGCAGCGCAGCCTGCATTCCCATATTGACATATTTTTGTTAAGACTCCTGCGTATATCTTTTTAGATCCTTGGTCCGGCTTTTCTTTCCGAACACCGAACCGAGCATCAGGGGCTACTGTCTATGTGGTACTATATTACATATCTTAAAATTCTTACCTCAAAGCCTATTAGAAGGCTGCTGCAGGCTTCGGTCAGCCAGCTTTTGGCGAGCTGAATCTTCTGAATCACCGCACTCATGACGGTGCGGTGTTCCTCGTTGATGTAAGCGCCATTGAGCGCCTCCAGCAAGTTATCCGGCGCCTCCGGTTGGACGGAGGCCGCCGGCGTCACAGTCTTGCCCTTCTTATGAAGGGGCCGCCCGCCGGACTCCCGAACCACTGAAGGTTCCGGTGCGGAGTCCGTTCCAAAGTCCGGAGGTTGCCCTGCGGCACCTCCGGGGCCTCCTCCTCCTGGTGGGTCCCTTTCTGGGACCCCACCTCGGCATCGTCAGCGTCACGGGGGGTGGAGGCAGTTGGAAGTGAAGTGCTATTCACGTCCGACGTACCCAAGGACCCGCTCAACGAAGCGGGAAGATCGTCCTTGGGTGGACTACAGGGTTGTATGCGGCGTTAAAAGATGCTATGTGACAAAAAGAAAAATTATGAGTTATTTAGGAGTCCGGATACTTACGATCTCGCTAGGGGCTTGGCCCTTGAGGGCCACTCCTCGTCGCCATCGTCGACGTTGGTGGAACAGTCTGGGGGAAGGGTCCTTCCCTTCTTGGACCCTTCGGCCTCCCCCGTTGGGGAAGCCTTCCTCTTCTTCTCTCCCCCGCTGGGGGAGAGGCCTCTTTCTTCTCCTCCTCGTCCTCGTGGGAGGAGTCCGCCTCGGAGTCATCGGACGATGAATCCGATAACACCTGACGCCGGGAACTCCTCCGGGTTCCTGTGGCCTTCTTCTTGGCCTTCTTCTCCGGCACCATGTAAGGCGCCAGGACTAGCAGCCCTGTCAAACGGGCATTCGCTGGGTCTTCTAGAAGGGGAGCCGGACAGTTAACCTGTCCGGACGTCTTCTGCCAGGCCTGTTAAAGGTATTGGGAGTTTAGATCCCGCATAGAGTCAAACTATGAAAAGCAAGTGTCCCATAAAGGATAACATAGCTTACCTCGCCAGTCGGACCAGCGAGCTGAATCCGCGATCTTTGGTAGCGGATGCGGGAGCCTCGGCGCCCTTGAACAGCACCCTCCAGGCCTCTTCGTACGTAGTATCAAAGAGCCCGCTCAAGGTCTGGTGCTGTGCCGGATCGAACTCCCACAAGTTGAAGTCCCGCTGTTGGCAGGGGAGAATCCGGCGGATGAGCATGACCTGGATTACATTGAAAAGCTTGAGCTTCTTGTTCACCAGGGTTTGATGACAGGATTGGAGTCCGGTCAGCTCTTCCGAATCACCCCATAGTAGGCCCTTCTCTTTCCAGGAAGTGAGCCGCATGGGGATGCCAGATCTGAATTCGGGGGCCGCTGCCCATTCAGGGTCACGCGGCTCGGTGATATAGAACCACCCCGATTGCCACCCTTTGATGGTTTCCACGAAGGCGCCCTCGAGCCAAGTAACGTTGGGCATCTTGCCCACCATGGCGCCTCCGCACTCCGCTTGGCTGCCCTTCACGATCTTCGGCTTAACATTAAAGGTCTTTAGCCATAAGCCGAAGTGGGGCTGGATGCAGAGGAAGGCCTCGCACACAACGATAAACGTCGAGATGTTGAGGATGAAATTTGGGGCTAGATCATGTAAATCCAGGCCATAGTAGAACATGAGCCCCCGGACTAAGGGGTGGAGTGGGAAACCCAATCCGCGGAGGAAATGGGGAAGGAATACCAACCTCTCATGGGGCCCGGGGTGGGGATGAGCTGCCCCTCGTCGGGGAGCCGGTGCGCGATATCGCTGGACAAATATCTGGCATTGTGCAGCTTCTTGATGTGCCCCTCCGTAACGGAGGAGGCCATCCACTTGCAAAGGAGGAAGAAGGCGTAGGTAAAAAGGTGGATCATTATCCCCTTATATATGGGCGGACGAAACTATGCGTCCCCACCAGCCTGGTAAAACTCGCTTATCTCCCAAGCGCCACAATCGATGGCGCGGTTGGGTTACCCACGTCTGTATTGATGAGAATCCCTGAATAGGGGACACGATCTCTGCTTCGACAAGACGTGCCATGGAAACCGCTTCACTAAACGCGCTGAGGTGGTATGACAAAAACGATTCAAGTAAAGGCTTGGCCGTGGTGTGACGTCACGCCACGAAATACGTCAGCATATTGAACTTGTGTAAATATTATTCTCTCTACGGTGGTATGTGGAATTTATTTTGCAGAGCCGGACACTATCCTGGTGTTAACGATCTTCTATGAATTATTCGGAGGAGGAACCCTCCTTGCAATGCCGAAGACGATATGCGCGCCGGACTCGTCGTCATTGAAGCCTGGTTCAGGGGCTACTGAGGGAGTCCTGGACTAGGGGGTGTCTGGATAGCCGAACTATCATCATTGGCCGAACTCCAAGACTATGAAGATACAAGATTGAAGACTTCGTCCCATGTCTGGATGGGACTTTCCTTGGCGTGGAAGGTAAGCTTGGCAATACGGATATGTAGATCTCCTACCATTGTAACCGACTCTGTGTAACCCTAGCCCTCTCCGGTGTCTATATAAACCGGAGGGTTTTAGTCCGTAGGACGAACAACAATCATACCATAGGCTAGCTTCTAGGGTTTAGCCTCCTTGATCTCGTGGTAGATCCACTCTTGTACCACCCATATAATCAATATCAATCAAGCAGGAGTAGGGTTTTACCTCAATCGAGAGGGCCCGAACCTGGGTAAAAACATCGTGTCCCTTGTCTCCGCCTAGACGCACAATTCGGGACCCCCTACCCGAGATCCGCCGGTTTTGACACCGACAGAGAGGTTGCGAAGTTAGCGGCTTGAAGGAAAAAACGGGAGCCGAGTCAATGAAGCAGCAGCCGTAGCTTCAGAGGAGAGCGGGTTACGGTTGTTGATTCTGGTTTGGACTGATCCGATTGTAGTATTGATTTTAATAATATAAACACGAGACCGAGTCGTGATCCAGCAGGGCTGCTTTCGACGGTTCAACGTGCGGTTTACGGTGACTTTCGGCGGCTGCCGCAAGATTCTTGTCTATTGCAGTGACCCGCAATAGCACAGGCGAATATTGACGTCCTCCGTGTAGTATCAGCTTTTGGACAATCCACGTCTGGATCATGGTGGTCTTCTATTCAAGAAACGCACACTTAAAAATTCCTTTTTTGACACTTCTGGTGTATTAAAATACTGGTGACTCGCCCGAATAGAAGTTTGTCCCGGCTCTCGTGGCGGCCACTGTAACCGATATCAATTTGTCTCCAGATTCGACGGATCGTCGGGTCACGTTTATCACGCGTAACCCTAATTTTCTATTGACCTCAAATCTCAAAGATTGCAAATTTAAACTGATGAATTTGAAGCTGACACAGATCCTTCCAAACGGGAACTTTCTCCTCCAGAAAACTGCGAATTTCTCGATCCCTAGAAGAGATCCCTCCAAGAACTCCTCACCACCGTGCGCAGGCCCCACGGTGGGCGCCAACTGTCGTGGAATTAACACGTCAGATGTCCTTAGTGTGAGGACTTAGTCGCGAGGCCAATGCATCTATATGGTAGCTTGAGAGGGGTTGAGCAGAATCGAGAGACGCAACACAAGACAAAGATTTAGACAGCTTCGGGCCCCGGGAAACATCATCTGGTAACAACCCTACATGCTGTTTGAGGCTAGATCTCATTATCATCACGAGTGAGTCACCGTAAACCGGCTCTCCTGTAGTTGTGTCTAGCCCTATAGATTGTTTCTTGCCTGTCCCTCTTTTGGGGAGCCCTGCCCCTCCTTATATAAGTTAAAGGGGCGGGTTACATGTAGAGTCCATCTCGGACTAAGACTTAAACTATTTTGACTTCCCTTCCTGGGCTTCTTAACGTCTGCCGGTTTAACATTGTCTGCCGGTTTAACATTGTCTTAGCCATCTGTCGTAACTGTCTGCCGGTTTAACACCGCCCCGGTTTACCAAGTCCCAGCCGGATTATGACTCCGGCCGGGTCACCGCGGGGTATATCCCCGACAATTAATGTTAGTGGCCCTTTGCAAATTGTAATTTTGATATACTGGCCTTGGGTACAAAAAAAATGGAGGTAGTAACTATATTTGACTTCCTTCCCCATTGCGGTGACGTCGACGATATCTTTTTTTTGTGTTTTGGCAAAGTGCGTTCGACGGAGAACACCATTGAGGGAGACCACGGTAAGTCATTCGCAAGTGCCGCCTGCAAGCCGAGACAACCGCCTTATTTGCATCCAGGAAGTCCTTTACTAGTACTACTAGGAGTACTAGTGCGGTGAGATGGTTTCTCGAACAAGACGATGGAGAAGCGGAGTCAGCGAAGAGTGAAATGATGGTTGTTTCGTCCGTGCTTTTGTGATTTGATGCCTCACTGCTTTGTGATTTGTGATAGAAGGGACAGGGGAGTAGACTCTGTGCTCTATACTGTACTACATGCGTCCAAGCATGGGAGAAAGAGGAGAGACGTTGCATTTTTCTATTCCTTCAATCAATCAATCAGGGAGCTTCAGTTCCATCTTTTTGGCTTTGGCAACACCGTCCACAATGGTTCCCATGATGCCAAAAGCTATTTTCATATTTGGCTACACATTGTGGGTGCCCTTAACCGTACCACTTGGTTTTGCTCCTTTGTGCTATCTATACAAATCTCGGTTATATTGATCTAAAAAGATATAGAATCAAGATTAGTAAAAAGGAGGTGATTTTGCCTCGCGGATGGCAGGGGAGGTTTCTTATTTGAGCAATGCTACATCCACGTAATGGTTTAAGTAAAGTTACGAACTGATGTGACGTGGGACTATTTGATTGGATTAAAGGAGAGGATTAGGCCCACCCCACCTGAAAATCAGGGGGGGCATATATAGATTAGATGGAAAGTATACGTAGCAGCTACGTAGCCCTTTGTAAGTCTATGATTAGGCTTCTTATTTTCAGAGGACATTGTCCTGGCGGTTTGCTAACATGCGGTCCCATGTGTCAGTGCTTTACCAAGCCGATCCGCGTCCCACATGAGGCAGAACAACGGCAGAAGCAACACGTGCTTAAGTTGAAGAAGATGAGGGAGAAGCGGATTCAACAACGAGTGAAATGATGGATGCTTCATCCCTCCAACTTCTTTTTTTTAGCATTATTACTTCGTCCCTCCAACTTAACTGCGGGAAAGGTGCAGCTTTGTGATTTGACGCCTCATTGCTCATTACTACGCTGGCGCCATGACTAGGGTGCTTCACCCCGGCTGCTCTGCACTGTATTCCGGTATGGCACGTAGACCCGGTAGCTGGATGTCCCACATGTCGGCGAAAGGGACTAGAAGATTTATGAAAGCGAGTGCTCCACTCTTACGACAGAGGAGTAGACGACACGACGGCCCAGTGAACTGTCACTTGTACTATATAGTACTATAGTTTTGCTGTTTCGCACGATCCATCGATACAAACCCAATTAAACAGAAAAGGGCGGGATTTTTTCCGCGCGGTAGATGATACTGGCCATACATTTCAAAGGCAATTTGAATGTATGCAAACTGAATAATTATAAGTAACAATATGATATCTAGTAAAACTAAAAACACATATGATTTATTGTGTTAGAGTGTAGTAGTAGTGTTGTATTGCATAGTTGTTAGATGTAACATGCGAGAATGTGTAGAGATGTAGTTTTGGAGGGCCTACAGAGAGAAAAACGTAATATGGTCACCGAACTTTAGAATAAGCTGATTACGGTCACTATATACATTTTGCGGTGATTATACGGTCACTTGCTCACAGTTCAGCATCGGATTGCACTCTATTGACCGGCCAAATAATCTACGTGGTGCCATCTTGACTAGTTAAATTGACCACGTTCCTTGTGGGTCCCACCTGTCAGCTCACATAGGGAAAAGGTCAGATAAACACAAATTTACGCAGGTGCGACAAGGCTCCAACCCGTGCGTGGGAATCACCTGGTTGTGTATGTGTCTGTCAGGGCCTGATGTGGGCGCATGCACGTGTGGGTTGAGCACTTGAGCGTGAGAGTGTGTGTTGGTCGTGTGGTGTACTGGTGTGTGCATGCATGCGTGCGTGTGTGCGTGTGAGTGTTGCGTGCCTGCGTGGGTGCGTGTGTACGTGTGACTGTTGCGTGCGTGCGTGGGTGCATGTGTTTGTGTGAGTGTTGCGTGGATGCAGTTCGTGTGCATGTGTGTGTGTGTGTATAATCACCACACCAGCTCATGTGTGTTAAAACAGACGACTCGGCATACCAATACAAGGCCACCTTGTCCGTTGTGCCCGCAGTCATGACTTCAAACCACCGTCCAAATATTTTTTTTGTCGTTTGTTTTCATTCTTACTAGCAAGAGGCCCGTGCATTGCACGTAACATCAAGATGCATTTGTATGACTTGTTTATCTTGTGAGAGAAAAGGATGAACGAGGGAAGGCCTTATTTGCAAATGTGGAGAGGTGTGTGGGTACCTTTTCGCAAAATTGCCATTGTTTCTTTCCTATCCGTCAGATATAAATCGGACGACACACCATCATCACCAACTCTGTTTTTTATAAGAGTGTATTTTATGTATTTTATAAGAGTGGAGTAGATACAAGTCGACAGGTGGGCACGATGGTAGTGAGATAATGTGATGCAACACTAGAGGTGCCACGTGGAGTGTTTAAGTGGTCAGCTAGTCATGTCATGAGCAAATACAGAGTTGTACGGTGAGCCCGTGACTGTATAATAACCACTAAACGTAAATGGTGATCGTAATGAGTGGATTCTGAAGTCCAATGTACGTATCGTGCTTTCTCTTCAAATACAATGATCGTCGTTGCATATATCGCGAGAGAAAGATGAAACATGCATGAATTTCATGGGGGCTTACTTTTAGAGGACCTGGAGATAGTTTTGTGTGCATACGTGAAAGGGGCGTACAAGGGGGTATGCGATGGAGAGAGAGATGCTCTTCGCTTCTCTTTATTATGACTAACTTTGTATATAGTATAAAAATATACAAATTAGTGCAAAATAAATATCATTGTGGGCACCATGCAATGCAAATTAGCGTTCGTACTCCTCCATATAACTTTGTAATGTTGTATATATGTAGAAACTCTAAAATAAATTTTTGGCCACACTTTATTCAAAAGGAATGTTGTATGCAAAATAAACGTGAAGAGAGGGCTTTTTTTAGATCAATGGGCTACGTGATGTAACATGTGTGAATGTGTAGTTGATGCATTTGGCGGGGCCTAGAGAGGTATATGTGTGTATTACGTATTCGAGAGAGGCATGGATAGAGGGGCCGACGGGGGTGTGTGGGAGAGATAGCATGAGAAATGAGAGTGGTCTAGAGAGAGACAAATATGACGTCACGACAAGAGATTCCATTCCCTTGAGTGTGTATATGCAAGGGGGAGGGAATAGAGGCACCAGGAGAAATTTTCTGTGTGTGTGGTGTTTGTGTTGGTATGTGTGGGTGTGAGAAGATAATGAGACGTGGGGGCAGAGGGTGTGTCACCGCGTGAGGTCTGGTGGGTCGAGGTGAGGCCGTTCGTTCGGTTCCGTCCTGGGCCACATTGGTCGGCCCGTGACGCATTTAGAAAGACCCATGGATGACTAGTCATACAAGACAAAGATAGAAGAATTGTGAAGGACTCTGTGTCCACTAACAAAGCCGGCTAGGATTTGTAACCCTAGGTTCTCGGACTAAGATAACCCCTTTATCTCTGATATTACTATTCATTCAACCTAAGTTTAAGGGGCATCCTACAGAATGCTCTGCTAGAATCATACTCGTCGATTAGGAAGAGAGGTGTGAGACAATGCGTGAGAGACAGGCGTAAAGATAATGTGCGTACTTGAGACACGTAGGAAGGTCCATGTATATAGAAAGGGTCGATGAGGATTGTGCGTGTGTATGTTTGCGAGAGGAAGAGTGCTTGTGATAAAGGTTAGTGAAAACAGTTGTAAGTTGTTACAAGAGGGAGGGAGGGTTATATCTAGAGCATGTGTGCTAGAAAGACACCTCAGGAGAGAGTGTGTGAGCATGTGTGAGAGACCACCGATGGAGAGTAAAACTAAACGTAAAAGACTGCTCTACACATTGATTAAAGATATAAATTGTATCCAAATATTAGGATGTGATCATGATATTTGCAATTCGCGTAAGGAGCGGTCATTGATCCATCAGACATCTAGATTCTATCTAATTTGAGCATGTCTATGTTATTATCTAGATTCTACCTAGTTAGTATTTTGAACTCCAGACAATGCATCGCTTTAACAATCGAATATAAACGTGAGTATAGTTCATGTTGTGTGTGTAAAGCACATTATACATACGAAAGTTACACAATGGACATTATAAATAGCAACCTATGAACTAGCATACATTTGAATTCAACTT
This sequence comes from Triticum dicoccoides, assembly GCF_002162155.2. NCBI lineage: Eukaryota > Viridiplantae > Streptophyta > Magnoliopsida > Poales > Poaceae > Triticum > Triticum dicoccoides. The sequence continues at coordinate 82,499,696 of NC_041381.1, forward strand.
AAGGTGGTTTAAAAAAAGCAAATTCAACATGAAGTCCATTCAATTATTGGGATTTGATATCATGGCATCTGTAAACCATACCTAAATTATGGGGGCACCAATCTTTGCTCTGATTTTGTACGTAATAGCATATGTAGTCATGTACAAAATAGATTCAAATTTAGCTACTCCATTCCAAAATAATCATAGTTATAGGATTTTCAAGTGTCAAAATTTCAAAAAGAAGCGGATAATTTAATGAGGTTTTCAAACATACAAGGTCAAATATAACGTTGTCTATTTAGGTCAATCCTCATAGTTCAAGAGTACTCTAAACGTGAATGCTTGTGTTTCAAAATTTCGAACGAAGCATCAAAAGAGCCTCTAATCGCCCGAAACCGCGTGAGACCAATGTTTGGTAGTAAAAGAAAATTACTTTTCTAATAACTCCGACCCGTGAAACCTACCGGCCCAATGTCCAAAGGTCTAAACCGGGGTAGGTTTGTAGCTTAATCTAGACGCCATGCAACCGCCTCCGAAAAACATTCATACACAATGGCTGCCTAAGCACACATGCGCGCGGCCGAAATCGCTCCCGCCCACTATTTGGGACACCTGGGATTACCATCCTACCCCCAACCCGCAGTAGGTCCGAAATTTAAGAGGGGGACAAAGTTTGTACTTTCCCCAAATTTCAAACAAGCGCGTCCCATCTTCTGTTCAATAAAGCCAAAAACAAGCGCATCCCAGACCGAAACATGGTTCCCCCCACCCGTCCGATTCCCCATTCGTACTCCGTGGGCGCCAAAACTACCTCTCCACCAGCGACGGAACCCCGGCGTCCTCCGTCCGCCACCCCATCCCACCCATCAACCGCCGCCTTCCTCCATCACGCCGGAGCCGATACCCCGACATCGTCGTCCACCGCAACCTCAACTGCGACGCCCTCCATGGCTAGTAGTTGAAGCCGAGGCCGAGTCATCCGTACCTGAGCCAGTTCAACCAAGCCGTCCTGCGCCTCACCGCTGTCGCTCCAACTTCGCCACCCTCCACCGCACCAGAGTTGTTCTTGCTACGCCATCCTTCGCTGCCTCGGATCTGCTTCCCCTCCGCCAACATACGGCCACGGCAACAAAGTCAACAATTTGGCCATGGGTTTGTCCAAGCCTGCACCCTCCAGAACATCGGTTTCCCCGGTAAAAAGAAGAAGATCAGCGCGACATGTGGAGGTAACCACACCGACAACCAAAAAGGTACTCCTCTTCCCTTATACGTGCGAATCTTACGTCTCTGCTTGCACGGTATTCATCCCACAGAAGACACTAGTTGACCACTTCTTCTTGATACTATATGTTCCTAGTAACTCGCGATGCACAAGGTTTCTCCTCATATACTATTTCACCTTAGCTAGAGGTCCGTTGCCCCCCTGAATTTCAATTTCTGGCCAGTTGATTCCCAATTAACGGAAGCATTCCCCGGCGTAATAGGCGCTAGTACGCCTATTACGCCGGGGAAGCAGCGCCTTGGTGTTTATCTTAGGGGTGTGTGCGGCCTAGAGCTACTGGCGCCGATCTGGAGGTTGGCCGGGATTAAAGGGATGGCCTGGGGGCGCTGCCAAGCACGGTGGTGGTGTGAGGTCGATCGGAGGGCGGGGCAGCGGAGGCAGGGGTCTGGGCTGGTGGTCGCTCGCGGTTCGAGAAAGATCGTCAACAGTGACTGGCAGGAGGTAGATGAAGGCCATCTGCCAGTTCCTTATAGATCAGATGGTGCATTAAAAAAATCGACTGACCTATTTATTTTCAGTCGACTGTTATCTTAGATATGACCACATGTGGTGGTGTGCTGGAGGAGTACCTGCATTTCATGTGCTCAAATATTACAAAATCACACGGAGTAGAATCTAATTTTGTTTGCCATGCAATGTTGTAGAGCTATCATATGTCTCCAGTCATTTATTTTTCAGCCACCTGCTATCTGCTACTTTTACACTGCACTAGTTCTGCACACACTTCACCCTTACTCTCACTATTGTCTTTTTATGCAAGGGTATTTCAAACTCTGCTGCCATGAGAGAAGCTAAAAAGAAAAGAGAGAAGTCTCTCCAGCTTCGTATGCGAGTAGGCAAGACACGTTACAGCGCTATAAAGGGTGAAGTGTCAGCAGATGGAGACGGTAAACGTAGCTCTGGAGTTGATGACCTCGCTCGCAATGAACCACCATCCCAGGTGCTTGCTTTAACTTTGCGGTGTCATATGTGGTTGCATGTTCCATATGGTGTCTAGCTTGTATTCGAAAGGCCGAAGTCGGTAAGATAAGGAAAGATATTTTTTAACATGAACCACCATCCCATGAGCACCAGAAGACAAATAGCTAGTCAGGGCACTGGCCGAGTGAGTGACAAGCCCAGCAAAGATAGGCATCACCTGGAAACCAACTAAAAAGCTGCAATGGTGGCGAAGCAGCCCGCCTCCCACCAGGCTCTCTGGTCCTAGATGATCATGCTCACCACTCCAGCCGGATGTCTAGCTTGTATTGCTTCCAATTTGGTTAAATTGCATCTGCTTAGCTTACACATTATACCTTTGAATATGACATGCCTTTCTGTTTTTGGTACATACTAGTACATCTGTGTATTAACCATGTTCTTACATCAAACTAATGTTCTTGTGTATCCCTCACTACTAGGAAAAGGGCTATAGATGGAAATGGCACTAATGGCGCACCAGACATGTGGTGCGCCATTAGTATATACTAATGGCGCACCACCTTCTGATGCGCCATTAGTGTTGAAACTACTAATGGCGCACCCTGCCTACGGTGCGCCATTAGTACCAAATTTTTTTTTTGAACTAGTGCGCCTGTGTCCAAACATACTAATGGCGCACCGTGTGTGTGGTGCGCCATTACTAGTTAAACTAGTAATGGCGCACCATGCCACGGTGCGCCATTAGTAACCTTGGCCACCACTTCC
>NC_041381.1:82502655-82503398 GCF_002162155.2 Triticum dicoccoides
TGGATCGCCTTTTCAGTTTAAAAAAAATAAAACAAAATGATAAAAATGTCAAAAAAATAAAAGAAAATAAGTTTCCCATGTGATATGTGGCCTAGTTGTTGGGAAAATTTGCAAATATGAATTTTGACTTCATTTGCAAAATCTCGCGAGAATTTGTAAAAATGGGCATAACTTTTGCATACTAACTCGGATGAAAAAGTTTTTTATATGAAAAATCATCTACTCGAAAAGTTACATCCAAATTTAACGGGGGGAACCCCGTTAAACATTTTCAAAATCCTCAAAAACCTAACAGAAAAAAAGATACGGGGCTTTTAAGATCTAGAGAGGCAAAAAAAATCAAAAAAATTCAAACTTACTAATGGCGCACCTGCCCATGGTGCGCCATTAGTATCTTCCCTCCTTCAAATTTCAGAATAAGTCAAAAAAATAAAAAAAATTACTAATGGCGCACCTGACCATGGTGCGCCATTAGTATCTTCCCGCCTTCAAAATTCAAAATGAATCAAAAAAATAAAAAAAATTACTAATGGCGCACCTGACCGTGGTGCGCCATTAGTATCTTCCCGCCTTCAAAATTCAAAATAAATCAAAAAAATAAAAAAATTTACTAATGGCGCACCTGCCCGCGGTGCGCCATTAGTATGCCGTATATATGGCTGGTCCTCTCCTCCTCTCTTCATTTCATCTTCCCTTCTCCTCCTCTGTGGCGACCTCCTCCTACCCCCTCCCTCCTCCCTCCT
>NC_041381.1:82503853-82504228 GCF_002162155.2 Triticum dicoccoides
GAACTCCTCTCCGGCAAAAGACCATGGCAACAAGATCCAAAAACAACAGGAACAAAATTTGAGAATATTGTCGTGCCAAAAAACAAGCAAAAAAAAACGAGCAAAAAAATGGGCAAAAAATCACGATCCAGATCTAGATTCTAAATGACGCATCACTAATGGCGCATCACAGGAAAGTGCGCCATTAGTATGCCGCGGTTACTAATGGCGCATCTAGTTGTGGTGCGCCATTAGTATCCAAAGCACCTGGCCCCTGGGAGGCATACTAATGGCGCACCGTGGCCTATACTAATGGCGTGCTGTTAGTGGCGCACCACAGATGCGCCATTAATGGCCATAATAGGTGCGCCATTAGTAGAGGTTTTTCTAGTAGTG
>NC_041381.1:82504238-82540927 GCF_002162155.2 Triticum dicoccoides
AAAAAAAACGAGCAAAAAAATGGGCAAAAAATCACGATCCAGATCTAGATTCTAAATGACGCATCACTAATGGCGCATCACAGGAAAGTGCGCCATTAGTATGCCGCGGTTACTAATGGCGCATCTAGTTGTGGTGCGCCATTAGTATCCAAAGCACCTGGCCCCTGGGAGGCATACTAATGGCGCACCGTGGCCTATACTAATGGCGCACCAGTGGTGCGCCATTAGTATACCAGATACTAATGGCGCACCACTGGTGCGCCATTAGTAAATATTACTAATGGCGTGCTGTTAGTGGCGCACCACAGATGCGCCATTAATGGCCATAATAGGTGCGCCATTAGTAGAGGTTTTTCTAGTAGTGCCTCATCAATCACTTATGACGAGGCAGGCAGGCAAGGGGACTACTCCTCATTTAAAGAATGCAGCGTCAGCCTCCCGACATGATTCTCAAGAAAACAAAAATGCTAGATAAAGATAGTGAACGTAGCTCTGTAGTTGATTATAGCATTTCCCCTACACTAGCATCGCAGGTGCTTGCTCTAACTTGGCAGCGTGATATGTGGTTACATGTTGCGTATGGTGTCTAGATTGTAATTCTTCCAATCTGGTTAAACTGCATGTGCTAGTCTTCTTAGCTTATACATTATACCTGTTAATGTGACATGCCTTCCTGTATTTAGTACATAGTACATCTGTCTATTAAGCATGTCCTTACATAAAACTATTGTTTTTTTGTATCCTGCATCAATCAACATGACGAGACACCTTTAGTATATGCAGTGCAATATTAGTTGCACCTTTCATATGATTTATAGCATGCACTGCTTCTAGTTTGTTGAAATTCCATTTATGATGGCACGCTTTTAACTTGGCAGAGTCATATTGGTTGCATCTTTCATGTGGTGTCTAGCTTGCATTGCTTCTTATTTGCTGGAATGGTTTCTGCTTAGTTTACACAAACAGTTGTGAACATGCCATGCCGTCCTATTTTTCGTACATATTCCATCCTGGTATCATGTGTTTGCCTTACATCGAACTAGTGATTGTCAGTATCACGCATGAATGAGTTCTGAAGAGAGAATTTTATTGCTTTTTCTTGTCGTTTTTACTTGACAATTCAAAATCAATAAAGCGGAAGGAAGTTAGCAAGGCAGCGGATAAAAGTGCTCCTTCCAAACGGAGGACCTCTACAGTTTCTACTCCTCCACATCCCCAAGATGATTTCCAAGACAACACATGCATAGACACTCAACAAAGCTGTGTTTATGATGAGCACGTCTCCCCTAGTGCAGCATCACCGGTGCTCCCTCTAACTTGGCACTATTATATGTGGTTGCATGTTATGTGTGATGTCTAGCTTGTATTGCTTCTAATTTTGTTGAATTCCATCTGCTTACTTTACACATTATACTTGAATAAGACACGTGTTCCTGTCTCTAGAAACATACAACATCTGTCTATCACACGATGTTCTTACATCAAATTACTACTATTGTGTAACCTGTAACAATCACTTATCATAAGACACGTTTGACTTCGGAGTGTGATATAGGTTACATCTCACATTCTTTTCTAGCTTGTAGTACTAATTTGTTGAAATGGCACTTATGATGAGACAGTTTTAACTTGGTAGAGTGATATTTGTTGCATCTTTCATATGGTGTCTAGCTTTCATTGCTTCTGATTTGTTGAAATGCCTTTTCCTTAGTTTACACATCATAAGTTGTGAATATGCAATGTTGTGAATATGCAATGGCACTAATGACGAGAGACCTCTAACATGGTAGTGTGATGTTGTTTGCATCTTGCATATGATTTATTTTATGTACTGCTTCACATTTGTTTAAAGGCCATTTATGATGAGACACTGTTAACTTGGCAGAGCGATATTTGTAGCATCTTTCAAATGGTGTCTACCTTCCATTGCATTGCTTCTAATTTGGTGAAATGTCTTCTTCTTAGTTTACACATCATAGTTCTGGTTATCTCTTCCATCTCGTTTTTCATACATATTACATCCTCCTATCATGTGGTTGTCTAACATGAAAGTTCAGTTCGTCTGCATCTCGCATCAATTTGTTCTGAAGAACTAAATTTTTATTCGTTTTTCTTGTTGGCTTGACTTAACATGGCACAAAGAAAGAGGAAGAAACACAGAATGGCAGGGAAGGAGAAGCGGATGAATCCTGCAGATTCTACTGGTACTAATGGTGCCATAGAAGGTCAAAGTCCAGTAGAAAATTCTACAAACACGGCATCCCATGCTACACGAGTTGCAAAAAAAGCCAAACAGAAACAAATAGTTGCCACAAAACAAGCAGATACAACCCTAGTTCTTGCAACACCTACCACAGTACTACCAGTTGCATGACTTACTCGTGCGTCAACTGAGCTAGCAGCACGTTCCCAAGCTCCCTTGCCACCTGACACTACTTCCCAAGAACTCTTGACACAAGAGGAGTTGGCAATATCAGATGAACCTTGTGAGCTTCAATAGCAAGAAGGTAGTTGTTGGAGTCAAGTTACAGTTGCATGCTTCTTTATATGTAGTCTCACAGTTTGATGTACACTAACACTCCCTATGTTCGTTGTTGGACTAGCACCTAGGCGCAAGAGGAAACAAACATCAGGGATAATGCTCGATAGGTTAACTAAATCTAGAGGAGGAAGAATGGAGATCCGTTTTGAGGCAGGTTTAAAAAGGCCACGTGATGCTACAGAGTCAGCCAAGTTAGTATCAGAGGCAGCGGTTGCCGTTAGGTGTCATGTACGTATCCTCCGAACATGGATTCAGTACAAGAATGACAAAGACGAAACCCAGTTCAACACCTTCCTTGACCATTTATCTGTAAGTATGGTTATGTATGGAAACTAGTAATATCGTCTTGCTCTGTCCCATACTTTCTAGGTTGCTGATAATGAGACTCCCATAATTTTCAACAGATGAGGTTCAAGTTGGATAGCCAAGATGATGCAACCAGACAAGATTGCACCCATGTTTTCAAGTCTACTTTGCGACAGTATTAGTATAACTCGAGGAAAACTCACTTTGAAGGAAAGGCTAACGGTGAACTTTCCCAAACATCTCCAGTGGAAAATATATCGGATGAAGACTGGAGGGGCCTTGTTAAACACTGGTCTGATCCGAAGTATCATGTACATTATATATATATGTGATCAGATCACATGTTGAAGTCCTATTTATGCATGTGCCACACAAATCTATCTTCTTGTAGGTGAACTGTTCAAAGAACAAGGCCAACCGTATGAAAGTGAAATTCCAACAGATGACAGGATCTCGTAGCTATATTGCACACTGCGAGGCTCTTTAGCTGTTGTTTCACTCTTTTTGTTGTACCATATTATCAGATCTACATTGACTTGTTCGAAATGCAGAGGAAAGCCTGCAAGGACCAAAAAGTACCTGAACCAAATTTTGTGGAAATCTTCAAGGACTATCACACCAGCAAGAAGAAGGGCATGACTACACCAGTCAAAGCCACTGTTGTAAGTCCTTAATCCTCATGCCTTTTAACTACTACTCACTCTGACTTGTGCCTTGAACTGCATGGTTTGCAGCCAATGTCTATTACTCTTTTCAATTTTATACACAATTGTCTTAGCGTATCATTGCACCTTACAAGGTTTAAAAGAGAGGAGTGATGTTCCTTTGAACTTGACCCGTAATCTAGTTCCGTGCTGGACTTGCCCACACAACGTTACAATTGCTTGTTTGTCTGTTCTCAGTTGTTTTGTGATATGAATGATGTCATACTATGCTTACCGTATTATAAACTTCATCTCTTTATCCGTAGCCCTCAATACAATGTGAAGAAATAGACAATACATTAGCGATGGTACATGGTCATATGTTTGGAACCTGGTTTTATTATGTACTTTGCAATAAAATAAAACTAATATTTTACATGGGTTCACCAGAATAAGTTCTGTATATAGACTAAAGCTATTTTGCTTGGTTTTGCTGCCTCCTTAATATCTTCTGTTCTGGTACTACTAATGTAAAACCTCAACTTTTCAGCGAGCTATGGAAAAAATGGTGGAACTGCCACCTTCTGAAGGTGGCAAGGCAACTATAACCGCAATGTCAGCTCTTGCTGCAGTGGGTCAGTACCTGTCCACTAACAGTGCCAAAAGCACATTCCTGTGTAATACTGGGTTGTTTGTTAGGCAATATCGTCCAAAATACCTCATGATAAAGATATGCAAGCTCAAAGCAATGTTGTATCTGTGCTCCAGACACAAGTCCATTCCCTAACAGAGACCCTTTGTGAAACAAGGAGAAACATTGCTCAATGTCGTCAAGATATGCATGGTTTCGAAACCAGAATATTAGACATTTTCTATGTTGTTCAGGAGCCTAGGGGAAATGAAGGCGAGGGTTATGGTGCTCCATCGGACAATACAGCATGAAAACGTAACAGTCAGGTCAAATGAACTGAGCTTCTGAACTTCTGGTGGTGCATTTATCTGCTAGACTGTTAAGTTTTATGCCAACCTTCCTTTTGTTATATAGTTGTAATTTGTTTTGGTGTGATACAAAATTTATTCTTAATGTGCAGCCACCGGCTGAAGAAAACAACAAGCCATTTTTGTATAGTGTAGGGTGTTCCCTATATTTGCACTGGTGGCAATCTTTGATGCCGAGTGGATGTAATCTGTGCAATCGCCTTAATAGCCTAGCGTTAGTTTCGGCCTTATTTATTTCCTACTCTTCTTCTTCCCTGGTTTGCTAGTGGCCGCAACTACCATGGGCCATATACGGGCCGTAGGATCCATGGGTCTCCTACGGGCCGTCGATAAATGGGCCTGTAATCGGTGGGCCTCGGGCCGTCGGATAAATGGGTCTACACGGGCCGTAATCGGGCGTAATTGGTATCGGCCCAGCACGGTAACGGGCCGTTAACAGGCTGTAGGACAGCAAAGGCTTAATTCTGTCACTGGCATACCGGGTCGTTAATGGGCCAGAATATAGGACGGGCAGGAAATGGCGCAACGGGTTAACAGGCCAGAAACGGGCCGACTCTTGCCATGGGCCGAATTTGGCCCATTAGGGTAACAGGCCAGTAACGGGCCGACTCATGCCATGGGCCAAATTCGGCCCATTAGGGGAACAGGCCAGTAACGGGCCGGAAGTAATCGAGGGCCGAAAAGGAACCCAAGAACATATGGGCCGTCAATAGGCCGAAAGCTAACACGAGCTGGAAACGGGCCATGTAAATCACGGGCCATTAACGAGTATAAATAAAATTACTGGTCATTATGGGCTAGAGTCACCGTGGGTCTGTAAAGGGCCGAAAGATACGAAGGCCTCATATGGGCCGAAAGACGTCATGGGCCATACATGGGCCGAAAGTGAAATGGGCTGGTGTTATATCCGACGGCCCACATGACATTGTTGGGCCGATTTCCTTTAGGGCCTAACGGGCCGTGAGTTAACGAGCCGTAAAATGGGCTATTTGCGAAGAGACCGTTAACAGGCTTTTCATGGGCCAGCCCGTTAACTTTTGACCAAGTCAAACGGGTCGGCTTTGTAAGCTAAATGGGCCAGCGGTGGGCCGTGGCACGTGTCGACATATATAGGCGCCTATCTGACCCACTGACGAGCTGACACGTGTTTCGTCCGGCCAATAAGAATTTTACACGTGGAAATTTGCCATTGGTCGGGGCTGTTACGGGTTATCGGATCCAAAACCTGACCCGATAGCTTAACGGCGTTCCGTTACGGTGGATGCCACGTGTCGGTCACCCTTGACAAAAGCACTTCTGTGACGCTCGATTATTCGTCATGGAAGTGGACACTTCCGTGATGATAATTTTGGTAATGTCATGGAAGACTTCTATGACAGCACAGGTATGACTATCTTGATTCTGTCATAAAATCGTCATGGATGTACATGCATGACAAAAAACGCGACCTACTGTGACAAACACGTATCATCACGGAAGTGTATTTTTTTCGTAGTGACTATAACAAGATGCCTAGTTGCTTATATGTCAGACAACAGATTATTGATTGCGAGTTGAGCCAATGTGCCATGTTTTGCACAACTTCTTACAAGTGGGGTGGTGCCAACAGTGTTTACAAGTACTCAACCAGCCTTACGTACCCTATGTATACGTCGGCGCACAGTTCTCGAACAAGTACTCTATTTCATCAAACACACACTACTCGTATGATAAACCATGACAACTTATGTCTTACCATGCCATATTACACGAAAAAACTAGTGAGGACTGAAAGTGCAACTATCCCTAAGTGGTTTTGGTAATTCATAACAACATATAGCTCATTGAGCTAATGCTCTTCCAAGACTATTATTTCAGGAAAGCTCAATGAATGTCATGGCATGGATGATGAAAGTGGATCCCTCAAAATACTAAGGACAAAGGATTGGCTCAAGCTCAAAAGCTCAAGACTCTTCATTTTATATTTTAGTGATCCAAGATCACATTGAGTCTATAGGAAAAGCCAATACTATCAAGGAGGGATGAGGTGTTGCTTAATGAGCCTCTTGCTTCATGTGCTTTGTGATATGCTCCAAAACCCCCTCAGCTACTTTCCCACATCCACAAATGACCTAAACCCAAAGCCAAAATCGGTCACTCTGATTCTTCCTATCTGGCGCCACCGATTCCAAAAGTCATAGCCATTGCCACAAACCCTAAGCAAATAGGTCTTACCGATAGGGATCTCGGTCTCACCGAGATGGGGTTGTAATCTCTCTGTTTCCCTTCGTAACATTTCGGTCTAACGGAAGTGAGCGATCGGTCCCACCGAGATTGCAATGTAAACTCTCTGTTTCCTTTTTGTAACATTTCGGTCTCACCGAAAAGAGCAAATCGGTCCCATCGAGTTTACCTGACCAACTCTCTGGAAAGCTTATTACCAAATTGGTCTCACCGAGTTTGTGTAATCGGTCTTACCAAGATTAAGTTATACCCTAACCCTAACCGAATCGGTCTCACCGAGATGCATGTCAGTCCCACCGAAAATCACTAACGGTCACTAGGTTTACTAAATCGGTCCGACCGAGTCTGTTGAATCGCTCCCACCGAGTTTGGTAAATTATGTATAATGGTTAGATTTTGTGTGGAGGCTATATATACCCCTCGACCTCCTCTTCATTCATGGAGAGAGCAATCAGAACGAACCTACACTTCCAACTTACCATTTCTGAGAGAGAACCACCTACTCATGTGTTGAGACCAAGATATTCCATTCCTACCATATGAATCTTGATCTCTAGCCTTCCCCAAGTTGCTTTCCACTCAAATCTTCTTTCCACCAGATCCAAAACCTATGAGAGATAGTTGAGTGTTGGGGAGACTATCATTTGAAGAACAAGAGCAAGGAGCTCATCATCAATGCACCATTTGTTACTTCTTGGAGAGTGGTGTCTCCTAGATTGGCTAGGTGTCACTTGGGAGCCTCCGACAAGATTGTGGAGTTGAACCAAGGAGTTTGTAAGGGCAAGGAGATCGCCTACTTTGTGAAAATCTACCGCTAGTGAGGCAACTCCTTCGTGGGCGAGGGCCATGGTGGGATAGACAAGGTTGCTTCTTCGTGGACCCTTCGTGGGTGGAGCCCTCCGTGGACTTGTGCAACCGTTACCCTTCGTGGGTTGAAGTCTCCATCAACGTGGATGTACGATAGCACCACCTATCGGAACCATGCCAAAAACATCCGTGTCTCCAATTGCGCTTGAATCCTCCAAACCCTTCCCTTTACTTTCTTGCAAGTTGCATGCTTTAATTTCCGCTGCCTATATACTCTTTGCATGCTTTCTTGAATAGTGTGATGATTGCTTGACTTGTGCTAAAATAGTTAAAATCTGCCAAACTCTAAAATTGGGAAAAGGTTAAGTTTTTTATTGGTCAAGTAGTCTAATCACCCCCCTTCTAGACATACTTCAAGGTCCTACAAGTGGTATCATAGCCTTGGTATCCATTTGCTTTGATTTCCATAGCTTTTGGTGGTCATAGCCTTGGTTTCACAACCTAGGAGAGTATGGCGTCTAGCGAGGGAAATTATCACCGTCGAGGTCCTTACTTTGATGGTACTAATTTTGCTAGTTGGAAGCATAAGATGAAAATACATATTCTTGGACATAACCCCGCCGTTTGGGCAATTATTTGTATTGGCTTGCAAGGTGAATTTTTCGATGGGAGAGAACCGAACCGTGAAGCTAATGCGGAAGAATTGAAGATGCTGCAATACAACGCTCAAGCTTGCGATATCATCTTCAACAGATTGTGCCCCGAAGAATTCAACAAAATCAGCCGTCTTGAGAACGCAAAGGAAATTTGGGATACTTTTATTGATATGCATGAAGGTACCGAGTCCGTCAAGGAATCCAAGTTGGATGTGCTCCAAAGCCAGCTTGACAAGTTCAAAATGAAGGATGGTGAAGGTGTTGCTGAAATGTACTCTAGGCTTGCTCTTATCACAAATGAGATTGCCGGCTTAGGGAGTGAAGAGATGATCGACAAATTCATCATCAAGAAGATCCTAAGAGCATTGGATGGAAAGTATGATACCGTGTGCACATTGATACAAATGATGCCAAACTACAAAGATCTCAAGCCAACGGAAGTCATTGGAAGAATTGTTGCTCATGAGATGTCACTCAAGGATAAGGAGGAACTTCACAACAAGTCAAGTGGTGCTTACAAAGCCTCAAGTGAAGCCCCCACATCATCAAGTGAGAAACAAACCTTCAATGAAGAATTGAGATTAATGGTGAAGAACTTCAACAAATTCTACAAGATTAGAACCAAAGAGAGAATCTCTAAGTCAAGGTCTTACAATGACAAAAGATCTTCTAGTCGAGAGCGCAATTTCTACAATTGTGGGAGCCACGGACACTACTCAAATGAGTGTACGGCACCCTACAAAAGAAGAGAAGATTCTCCAAGAAGAAGAAGTAAAAGAGAAGAATCACCACCAAGAGAGAGGAGGAGTAGAGATGATCGTTATGAACGAAGACCCACATACCCAAAAGGGAGCGGAAGCGTGCACTCAGGGACGTATATGCGATGGAGCCAGTCACCCCAAAGTTCAATCCATGATCCTCCTGCCCGATCACTTTTGATCGAAGGGACCACCCCACTAGCATCCGCCATGGCGGATTCGCCGCATTCATTCTAGACCCAATTGTTGATGGATTTCACCTCACTAGAGTCCTGATGGACGGCGGCAGCAGCCTGAACCTGCTTTATCAGGATACAGTGCGCAAGATGGGCATAGACCCCTCAAGGATTAAACCCACAAAGACAACCTTCAAAGGCGTCATACCAGGTGTAGAGGCCAACTGTACAGGCTCAGTTACACTCGAAGTGGTCTTCGGATCCCCGGATAACTTCCGAAGCGAGGAATTAATCTTCGACATAGTCCCGTTCCGCAGCGGTTATCACGCACTGCTCGGACGAACCGCATTTGCAAAGTTCAATGCGGTGCCATACTACGCATACCTCAAGCTCAAGATGCCAGGCCCTCGAGGAGTCATTACGGTCAACGGAAACACCGAACGCTCTCTCCGAACGGAGGAGCATACAGCGGCTCTCGTGACGGAAGTCCAAAGTAGCCTCTTAAGGTAATTCTCGAGTCCGGCTGTTAACTGGCCGGACACCGTCAAGCGCACCCGGAGTAACCTACAACAAGACCACCTGGCACGTTCCGAGCACGCGTAGCAATGCGGCCCCAACCCCATCCTTTGTGAAATCACGAGACTAGTACCACGCGTACATAACTACGCTATGGAGATACCATGGGCATAGGGGTAGGGGCACGACCACGGCATGCCTGGAGAGCGGCTCAACCGCACCAGGGGCTCCCAATTGTGTCATTCCTTTTTTTTCTTATTCTCAGGACTCCGTTTTCCAGAAGCCCTGTCCGGCAGTAGAATTGCCGAACTCACGATGCAACAGCTAGGGAAGCAGAAAAGCTACGTCGAGTGTCCAGGTGGTCTCTATTACAAGCAGTATACCTGTTTTACATACCATCGCGCAGCCTACCCCTGGAGGGCGACATGTTAAATAGTCCCATCCCTTGCTTATCGCACTACATGCATCGTTCTGCTTTCATTGCAGTATTTTTTGAATAAACAATGCATCGCTTTTTGCCTATTATTGCAATCCTTTTTCTATTTATATATGTTCACTTATGACATGTCACATCCGTACACTTTGGTGCGGACAAATACACCAAGGACTTAAGTACCCCAAAATATGGTGTTATAAGTCCGAACACTTTAACAAGTGCGGCACCCCGAACTTATAGCATTATATGCATCTGCTCCAAATCATGTCTTGGGTCAATAGTTGGGTTTGCCTGGCTCCCATGTTTTGGTACCTTACGTTCCGTTATATCGGCTAAGGTAGCGCTGGGATAACCACTGCGATTGTGCCCCGGTTGAGCTGGGTTGAGCACCTCAGTGGAGAAAGCTAAAACTGGTCGTCATGATAGGGCGAGAGCCGGTCGCTGTTCGAGAGGTTTTTTCGAGTCCAGGCGTGGACTTATGCCGCTTAGAGCGAGGAGTCGACTTTATCCGGCCCAGGCGTGGATAGCGCCCCGAATTCGGTCTTCCGAACACTAGGGGCTTCGCTGAAATTTAAAATTATAGAATTCTATGGCTAAGTGGGAGTGTTCAAGCATTATAAGTTCGGTTGCCTCGTTCGTTGTGTTGAGCGCCTCCCTCGAAGGACCCAAAAATGGGAACAATAGCACTCAAGTTTATCCCGAACACCCCAGCACTCGTGGCATGGGGGCTGAAGCCAACGACTTTCCATCTCTCAAATTTGATAAATGGCCGCATAGAAGGTAATATTTTAAATTAACAAGCGTTGCTTAGCGCATATGAACAAAGTTTTTAGCGTACAGGATAACAAATGCGAGTCTACTCAAAAATTACATCTTTGGAGCACTCACCTGCTATAAGGCGTGCACCCTTCAGGACACCCTTATAGTACATCTCGGGTGTGCGATACTCCTTGCCCGGCAGTGGCGCATCCATCACAAGCTTCTCGGCGTCCATCTTGCCCCAGTGCACTTTAGCGCGGGCAAGGGCCCGACGGGCACCTTCAATGCATACGGAACGCTTGATGACTGCAATCCATGGACAAGCGTCCACCAGCCGCCGCACCAGACCGAAGTAGCTCCCAGGCAAGGCTTCTTTAGGCCACAGCCGAACTATGAGGCCCTTCATGGCCTGTTCGGCCACCTTGTGGAGCTCGACCAGCTGCTTCAGCTGGTCGCTCAGGGGCACCGGATGTCCGGCCTCAGCATATTGGGACCAGAACACCTTTTCTGTCGAGCTCCCCTCCTCAGCTCGGTAGAACGCGACAGCATCAGACACACTACGGGGCAGATCTGTGAACGCTCCTGGAGAGCTCCGAATTTGGGTAAGTAACAGATAATTCACTTTTACGTGCTTGCTTTGCATGAAGAATGCCTTACCCGCTGCTATCTTTTTTATCGCCTCAATCTCCTGGAGGGCCTTCTGGGCTTCGGCCTTAGCGGCTTTGGCACTCTCAAGAGCCAAGGCGAGCTCGGACTCTCGAGTCTTCGAGTCACGCTCCAAACTCTTGTGTTTTTCCATGAAAGCCTGGAGCTCTTGCCGCACCTCCGCCACCCGCGCCTCCTCCTTCTCTCGCTCGGTGCGCTCCGCGGCCGCTCTTTTTTTGGCCTTGGACACCGCCTCCTTCAGGGTCGCCACCTCGTTCGTGGCCCCTGCAATACTCACGTTATTCCTGTCATTTTTTCCAACCAAATCCTTTCTATAAGGTATTACTTTAATAAGGTATTACTTACCTTCCTTGTCCTCGAGCTGCTTCTTGGCACGGCCGAGCTCATTCTCGGACCGCTCGAGGCTCTGCTTCAATGCATTGACCTCTGTAGTCAGTGCGGCAGAGGTTAAAGGCGCAGCCTGCATTACCATATTGACATGCTTATATTAGACTCCTGCGTATATCTTTTTAGATCCTCAGTTCGGCTTTTCTTTCCGAACACCAAACTGAGCATCAGGGGCTACTGTCTATGCGGTAATATTCTTACATATCTTAAAAACTTACCTCAAAGCCTGTTAGAAGGCTGGTACAGGCTTCAGGCAGCCCGCTCTTGGCAGACTGAACTTTCTAGATCACCGCACTCATAACAGTGCGGTGCTCCTCGTCGATGGAGGCGCCATTGAGCGCCTCCAGGAAATTATCCGGTGCCTCCGGCTGGACGAAGGTCACCGGTGTCGCAGTCTCGCCCTTCTTACGAAGGGGCCGCCCGCCGGACTCCGGAGCCACTAAAGGTTCCGGTGCGGAGTCCGGCCCAGGGCCGAACTCAGAAACCTTTGGGGGTTGATCCCCCTCGTGCCCAAAGTCCGGGAGGTTGCCTTGCGGCACCTCCGGGACCTCCTCCTCCTCCTGGCCGGGCCCCTTTTGGGACTCCACCATGGCGTCATCTGCGTCACGGGGGGAGGTCGGAAGTGAAGTGCTATCCACATCCGGCGAATCCAGGGAGCCGCTCGACGTAGCGGGGAGCTCGTCCTTGGGCGGGCTACATGGTTCTATTTGGCGTTAGAAGACACTATGCGACAAAGGAAAAAATCATGAGTTATTCTGGAATCCGGACACTTACGATCTCGCCAGGGGCTTGGCCCTCGAGGGCCACTCCTCTTCACCGTCGTCGGCGTTGGTGGAAGAGTCTGAAGGAAGGGTCCTTCCCTTCTTGGACCCTCCAGCCTCCCCAGTTTGGGAGGCCTTCCTATTCTTCTCTCCCCCCGCTGGGGGAGAAGCCTCTTTTTTCTCCTCCTTGTCTTCACAGGAGGAGTCCGCCTCGGAGTCATCAAACGATGAGTCCGATAACACCTGATGCCGGGAACTCTTTCGGGTTCCCGTGGCCTTCTCTTGGCCTTCTTCTCCGGCACCACGTAAGGCGCCGGAGCCAGCAGCCCCGTTAATTGGGCGTCCGCTAGGTCTTCTGGCCAGGGAGCCGGACAGTTAACCTGCCCGAACTTCTTCTGCCAGGCCTGTCAAAGGTAAGGGAGTTTAGATCCCGCATAGAGTCAAACTATGGAAAATAAGCGTCTTGTAAAGGGTAAAATAGCTTACCTCACCGGCTTGACGCTGCGAGCTGAATCTGCGATCTTCGGTAGCGGATGCGGGAGCCTCGGCGCCCTTGAACAGCACCTTCCAGGCATCTTCGTACGTACTGTCGAAGAGCCTACTCAAGGTTGGGTGACGTGCCAGATCAAACTCCCACAAGTTGAAGGCCCGTTGTTGGCATGGGAGGATCCGGCGGATGAGCATGACCTGGACCACGTTGACGAGCTTGATCTTCTTGTTCACAAGGTTTTGGACGCAGGTTTGGAGTCCGGTCAGCTCTTCCAAGTCAACCCATGTCAGGCCCTTCTCTTTCCAGGAGGTGAGCCGTGTGGGGATGCCAGATCTGAATTCGGGGGCCGCTGCCCATTCAGGGTCACGCGGCTCGATGATGTAGAACCACCCCGATTGCCACCCTTTGATGGTTTCCACGAAGGAGCCCTCGAGCCATATGATGTTGGGCATCTTGCCCACCATGGCGCCTCTGCACCTCGCCTGCTGGCTGCCCACTAATTTCGGCTTGACATTGAAGGTCTTCAGCCATAAGCCGAAGTGGGGTTTGATGCGGAGGAAGGCCTCGCACACAACGATAAACGCTGAGATGTTGAGGATGAAATTCGGGGCCAGATCGTGGAAATCCAGGCCGTAGTAGAATATGAGCCCCCGGACAAATGGGTGGAGTGGGAAGCCTAGTCCGCGGAGGAAATAGGGAAGGAACACCACCCTCTCATGGGGCCTGGGGGTGGGGACGAGCTGCCCCTCGTCTGGAAGTCAGTGCGCAATGTCGTTGTGCAGGTATCCGGCTTTCCTCAACTTTTTGATGTGCCCCTCCGTGACGGAGGAGGCCATCCACTTGCCTCCCGCTCCGGACATGGCTAGGGAAGGTTGAGGCGAGATGTGCGGACTTGGGCGCTGGAGCTCGAGTACGCGGAAATGGATAAGCAAAGGAGGAAGAAGGCATAGGTAAAAATGTGGATCCTTATGCCCTTATATGGACGGACGAAACTATGCGTCCCCACCAGCCTGGTAAAACTCGCTTATCTTCCAAGCGCCGTAATCAATGGCGTGGTTGGGTTACCCACGCCCATATTGATGAGAATCCCGGAATAAGGGGACACGATCTCTGCTTTGACAAGACGTGCCAAGGAAACCGCTTCGCTAAACGCACTGAGGTGGAATAGTAAAAACGATTTGAATAAAGGCTTGGCCGTGGTGTGATGTCACGCCATGGAATATGTCAGCAGATTGAACTTGTGTGAATATTATTCTCTCTATGGTGGTATGTGGAACTTATTTTGCAGAGCCGGACACTATCCTTGTGTTCAAAATCTTCTACGAAGTATTCGGAGGAGGAACCCGCCTTGCAATGCCGAAGACAATATGCACGCCAGACTCGTCGTCATTGAAGCCTGGTTCAGGGGCTACTGAGGGAGTGCTGGACTAGGGGCTGTCCGGATAGCCGAACTATCACCATTGGCCGGACTCCTAGACTATGAAGATACAAGATTGAAGACTCAGTCCCGTGTCCGGATGGGTCTTTCCTTGGCATGGAAGGCAAGCTTGGCAATACGGATATCTAGATCTCCTACCATTGTGACCGACTCTGTGTAACCCTAGCCCTCTCAGGTGTCTATATAAACCGGAGGGTTTTAGTCCGTAGGACGAACAACAATCATACCATAGGCTAGCTTCTAGGGTTTAGCCTCTTTGATCTCGTGGTAGATCTACTCTTGTACTACCCATATCATCAATATTAATCAAGCAGGAGTAGGGGTTTACCTCCACCGAGAGGGCCCGAACCTGGGTAAAAACATCGTGTCCCTTGTCTCATGTTACCATCTGCCTAGACGCATAGTTCGGGACCCCCTACCCGAGAACCGCCGGTTTAAACACCGACACTAACCACAGCATGAAACATATGGATCCAAATCAGCCCCTTACGAAACAACGCATAAACTAGGGTTTAAGCTTCTGTCACTCTAGCAACCCATCATCTACATATTACTTCCCAATGCCTTCCCCTAGGCCCAAATAATGGTGAAGTGTCATGTGGTCGATGTTCACATAACACCACTAGAGGAAAGACAACATACATCGCATCAAAATATCGAACGAATACCAAATTCACATGACTACTTATAACAAGACTTCTCCCATGTCCTCGGGAACAAACATAACTACTCACAAATCATATTCATGTTCATAACTAGAGGGGTATTAATATGCATAAAGGATCTGAACATATGATCTTCCACCAAATAAACCAACTAGCATGAACTATAAGGAGTAATCAACACTACTAGCAACCCACGGGTACCAATCTGAGGTTTTGAGACAAAGATCAGATACAAGAGATGAATTAGGTTTTGAGAGGAGATGGTGCTGGTGAAGATGTTGATGGAGATTGACCCCTCCCAATGAGAGGATCGATGGTGATGGCGATGGTGACGATTTCCCCCTCCCGGAGGGATGTTTCCCCGGCAGAATAGCTCCGCCGGAGCCCTAGATTGGTTCCGCCAAGGTTTTGCCTCGAGACGGTGGCACTTCATCTTGAAAGCTTCCTCATGATTTTTTCCAGGGCAAAAGACACCACATACCAGAAGATGGGCATCGGGGGGCTTCCAGGTGGTCCACGATGCAAGGGGCGCGCCTCCCACCCTCGTGTACAGTGGGTGGCCCCCCTCTGGTGCTTTCTTCGCCCAATATTTTTAATATTCCAAA
This sequence comes from Triticum dicoccoides, assembly GCF_002162155.2. Taxonomy (NCBI): domain Eukaryota; kingdom Viridiplantae; phylum Streptophyta; class Magnoliopsida; order Poales; family Poaceae; genus Triticum; species Triticum dicoccoides. The sequence continues at coordinate 82,520,073 of NC_041381.1, forward strand.
ACTGACTTTCATGGAGTTTCAGGACTTTTGGAGTTTTGCAGAATAGTTCTCTAATATTTGCTCCTTTTCCAGCCCAGAATTCCAGCTGTCGGCATTCTCCCTCTTCATGTAAACCTTGTAATGTAAGAGAGAAAAGGCATAAGTATTGTGACATAATGTGTAATAACAGCCCATAATGAAATAAATATCGATATAAAAGCATGATGCAAAATGGACGTACCAACTCCCCCAAGCTTGACCTCGCTTGTCCTCAAGCGAAAGCCGATATCAAAAAATATGTCCACATGTTTAGAGATAGAGGTGTCGATAAAATAAAATACGGACATGAGGGCATCATGATCATTCTTAGAACAACAACAAATATATATTTTCACATGATTCCTTATGCTAAATTAACAATCTATTCACAATGTAAAGTATGAATCAAAAACTTCATTGAAAACTAGCAAACTATAATCTCAGTCATTGAAGAAATTGCAATTTATCATAACATCGTAAAGAGTCAATATATAAGAGCTTTTCAGCAAGTCCACATGCTCAACTATCATTTAATCTTTCATAATCGCTAACACTCACGCAATACTTATGGGTATGAAGTTTTAATCGGACATAGAGAAAGATAAGGGCTTATAGTTTTTCCTCCCAACCTTTTACCTCAAGGGTAATGTCAACAATAATGTTTTATGAAAACCCATATCCAATTGGATATATAGGTGCAGAAATCAAGGTGGCTGAACAATAGGTGCAGAAATCAAGGCTTTCTTGAGTATTTCAAATGCTTCTACACAATCATCATCAAAGACAAAAGGAACATCTTTTTGTAAGAGATTAGTCAGAGGCCTAGAAATTTTAGAGAAGTCTTTAATGAACCTCCTATAAAAACCGGCATGGCCAAGGAAACTTCTTATACCTTTGATGTCCTTAGGACACGACATCTTTTCAATAGCATCAACTTTAGCTTTATCAACTTCAATACCTCTTTTAGAAATCTTATGCCCAAACACAATACCTTAATTAACCATAAAGTGGTACTTCTCCCAATTCAAGACAAGATTAGTTTCTTCACATCTCTACAAAACTCGATCAAGGTTGCTTAAGAAATCATCAAAAGAAGTTCCATACACGGAGAAATCATCCATGAAAACCTCAACAATCTTTTCACAAAAGTCAGAGAATATAACAGTCATACATCTTTGAAAGGTAACAGGTCCATTGCATAAACCAAAAGGCATACGTCTATAAGCAAAGGTACCGAAAGGGCAAGTAAAAGTGGTCTTATCCTGATCTTCTTTTGACACAGGTATTTGAGAGAAACCAGAATAACCATCTAGAAAGCAAAAAATGTGTATGTTTGGATAGTCTTTCTAGCATTTGGTCAATAAAATGTAAAGGGTAATGATCTTCTCTAGTAGCTTTATTTAATTTACGGAAATCAATTACCACTCTATAACCTGTAACAATTATTTGTGGGATCAATTCATCTTTATCATTAGGAACAACAGTAATACCTCCCTTCTTAGGGATACAATGAACATGACTTACCCACTGACTATCTGCAACATGATAAATTATACCTGCCTCCAGAAGCTTTAGTATTTCATTTCTTACCACTTCTTTCATCTTAGGACTTAACCGTCGTTGGTATCAGCAACCGGTTTAGCGTCTTTCTCCAATTTTATTTTGTGCTGGCATAGAGTGGGACTAATGCCCTTAAGATCATCAAGAGAATATCCAATAGCAGTAGGGTGCTTCTTCAGAGTTTTCAATAATTTCTCTTCTTCCTGCTCTAAAAGGTTAGCACTAATAATAACATGATATATCTTCTTTTCATCAAGATAAGCATATTTAAAAGTATTAGGTAAAGGTTTAAGCTCAAACACGAGACCACCCTTGGGTGGAGGAGGATCCCCTAGGTTTTTAATAGGCAAGTTGTGTTTCAAAATAGGTCCCTATTTAAAGAATACTTCATCTATTTCCCTTCTTTCATTCATAAACATATCATTTTCACGATCTAGAAAATATTGTTCTAAAGGATCATTAGGAGGCACGGCAATAGAAGGAAGACCAATAATTTCATCTTTACTAGGAAATTCTTTATCATGGGGTTGTCTACAGAATAGCAAAATTAAAATCATGAGACATGTCCCCTAAACCAATAGTAACAATATCCTTTTCGCAAGCTATCTTAGCATTAACGGTATTCAAGAAGGGTCTACCAAATATAATGGGGCAAAAGTCATCTTGTGGGGAAGCAAGAACAAGAAAATCAGTAGGATATTTAATTTTCCCACATAGACTTCAACATGTCTAACAATCCCAATTGGTGAAATAGTATCTCTATTGACAAGCTTAATCATAACATCAATATCTTCTATCTCAGAGGTGCAATATAATGCATAATTTCTTTATATAAAGTATAAGGTATTACACTAACACTAGCACCCATATCACATAAGCCATGATAATAGTGATCTCCTATTTTAATAGAAACAACAGGCATGCCAACAATAGATTTATGTTTATTTTTAGTATCGGGCCTAGCAATTCTAGCAACATTATCACAGAAGTAAATAACATGCCCATCAATATTATCGACCAAGAGATCCTTAACCATAGCAATACTAGGTTCAACTTTAATTTGCTCAGAGGGTGTCGGTGTTCTAGCATTACTCTTACGAACCACAGTTGAAGCTTTACCATGATCCTTTAATCTAACAGGGAAAGGTGGTTTCTCAATATAAGCGGTAGGGACAGTAGGATCAACATTATAAGTGATAGTCTTTTCTTCAACTTTAATATGTTCTACTACTTTTAGTTCAATGGGAGGATGATATTTAAACCACTTCTCTTTAGGGAGAAAACCACGAGTAGCAAATGATTCATAGAAAGAAGCTACTATCTCAGAGTCAAGTCCATATTTAGTGCTAAATTCACGAAAAGCATCGGTATCCATAAAAGATTTAACACAATCAAACTTAGGTGTTATACCTGACTCCTTACCTTCGTCTAGTTCCCAATCTTCAGAGTTGCATTTAATTCTTTCCAATAAATCCCATCTGAATTCAATAGTCTTTATCATAAAAGAACTAGTACAAGATGTATCGAGCATGGAGCAATTATTGAGAGAAAGCCGAGCATAAAATTTTGAATAATAATTTCTCTTGAGATATCATGATGGGGCATGAATATAACATTAAATTAAGCCTCCCCCAAGCTTCAGTGATACTTTCTCCTTCGCGAGGCCAAAAATTATATATATAATTACGATCACGATGAACCAGATGCATAGGATAAAACTTCTGATGAAATTCCAATTTCAATCGGTTGTAGTTCCATGATCCAATATCATCACATAGCCTAAACCATGTCAATGCCTTTCCCATCAAAGATAAATGGGAAGACCTTCTTCTTGATAACATCCTCGAGCATACCTGCAAGCTTAAATAATCCGCAAACTTCATCCACATAGATTAGGTGCACATCGGGATGTAATGTTCCATCTCCTGTAGAAGGATTAGCAAGAAGTTTCTCTATCATACCCGAAGGAATTTCAAAGTAAACATTTTTAGTAGGTTGAGGAGAAACTCTTTTCTCTACTGGTCAGGGTGAAGATACCCCGAACAAGCCCCTCAAAGGATTATTTTCCATAGTAACAAGTGACTGTAAATTTCAGCACACTATAAAAAAATTTCCTTACCAAATTCCACCTACCAAAGGCGCTTCACTCCCCGGCAACGGCGCCAGAAAATAGTCTTGATGCCCCACAAGTATAGGGGATCTATCGTAGTCCTTTCGATAAGTAAGAGTGTCGAACCCAACGAGGAGCAGAAGGAAATGACAAGCGGTTTTCAGTAAGGTATTCTCTGCAAGCACTAAAATTATCGATAACAGATACTTTTGTGATAAGGTAATTCGTAACGGGTAATAAGTAACAAAAGTAACTAAGGTGCAGCAAGGTGGCCCAATACTTTTTGTAGCAAAGGACAAGTCTAGACAAACTCTTATATAAAGGAAAGTGCTCCCGAGGATACATGGAAATTATCGTCAAGCTAGTTTTTCATCATGCTCATATGATTCGCGTTCGTTACTTTGATAATTTGATATGTGGGTGGACCGGTGCTTGGGTACTACCCTTGCTTGGACAAGCATCCCACTTATGATTAACCCCTCTCGCAAGCAGCCGCAACTACGAAAGGAGAATTATGGTAAACCTAACCATAGCATGAAACATATGGATCCAAATCGGCCCCTTACGAAACAACGCATAAACTAGGGTTTAAGCTTCTGTCACTCTAGCAACCTATCATCTACTTATTACTACCCAATGACTTCCCCTAGGCCCAAATAATGGTGAAGTGTCATGTAGTCGATGTTCACATAACACCACTAGAGGAAAGACAACATGCATCTTATCAAAATATCGAATGAATACCAAATTCACATGACTACTTATAACAAGACTTCTCCCATGTCCTCAGGAACAAACATAACTACTCACAAATCATATTCATGTTCATAATTAGAGGGGTATTAATATGCATAAAGGATCTGAACATATGATCTTCTACCGAATAAACCAACTAGCATGAACTACAAGGAGTAATCAACACTACTAGCAACCCACTGGTACCAATTTGAGGTTTTGGGAAAAAGATCGGATACAAGAGATGAACTAGGGTTTGAGAGGAGATGGTGCTGGTTAAGATGTTCATGGAGATTGACCCCTCCCGATGAGAGGATCGATGGTGATGGCGATGGTGACGATTTCCCCCTCCCGGAGGGATGTTTCCGCCAAGGTTCCTCCTCGAGACGGCGGCGCTTCATCCCGAAAGCTTCCTCATGATTTTTTCCAGGGAAAAAGACACCATATACCAGAAGATGGGCATCGGGGGGCTTCCAGGTGGCCCATGATGCAAGGGGTGCGCCCAGGGGGGTAGGGCGCACCCCCACCCTCGTGGACAGTGGGTGCCCCCTGTGGTGCTTTCTTCGCCCAATATTTTTAATATATTCCAAAAGTGACTTTCATGGAGTTTCGGGACTTTTGGAGTTGCGCAGAATAGGTCTCTAATATTTGCTCCTTTTCCAACCCAGAATTCCAGCTGCCGGCATTCTCCCCCTTCATGTAAACCTTGTAAAATAAGAGATAAAAGGCATAAGTATTATGCCATAATGTGTAATAATAGCCCATAATGCAATAAATATCGATATAAAAGCATGATGCAAAATGGATGTATCAGCGGGTTCCTTAGAGAATACACATCGGCATTCCTCCGTAAAAGGAATCGTATCCGGCTTCTCGCAATAAACACAACCCTGAGCCGCAAAGGAAGGATATATCTAATAAAAAAGGAGAACAGTGTCTTTTACTGACAACTTTTTTGGTGAAGCATCAGACTTGACCTTTCGGCATTTCGAACCACTTTCAAACCCCGCATTCCGTGTTTCGAGGCCACGTCTCATTGGCACATCTCGTCAAAATAGGGATCATGCCCACTTAATACGGGATTGCATATCAATGATATCTAGGTAATCGATCCGACTGCGGCGCATACCCACATCGGGAACAGATGAGGTTTTAAGGCTAGGGAAGCAGGCGCTTGTCATTCACGGCTTATATAAATGGGTAAAGATTCATCTTTCCCATCCCACGCCTTCTTCCTTCCTCTGCCTCCCTATCTCTGAGCTCTAATGCCCGAGCCTCGAAACCTTCCACTACCACTAACCTCTCCAGTCATGTCCGGATCCAGCTTCCAGTGCAAGTGGGCAGCCTCCTCCGTGAGGGAGAATGACATTAAGGAGCTCCAGGATGCGGGGTATCTCAGTACGAACATCACGTACAGGGTTCCTACCAAGAAGCAAGTCATCCCCACCCCGGAGCCCAGCGAAAGGGTGGTATTCATCCCCCACTTCCTCTGCGGACTAGGGTTTCCACTTCAACCTTCGTTCGAGGCCTCATGTTCTATTACGGGCTAGATTTCCATGATCTAGCCCCAAACTCATTCCTCCACATCTCGGCGTTTATCGTAGTGTGCGAGGCGCTCCTCCGCATTCCCCCACTTTGGCCTCTGGCTCAAAGCTTAAACGTAAAGCCAAAGGTGGTGGATGGGGAGCACGCAGAATGCGGAGGCGCGATGGTGAGCAAGCTTCCCAACGTCACCTGGCCCAAAGGGGATTTTATGGAAACTGTGAAAATATGGCAGCATGAGTGGTTCTATATCACCGAACCTCGCGATGCCAACTGGGTGCCACTCCTGATTTAGATCTGGACCCCCAATGTGGCTAGCATCATGGATCAACAAAGGTTTGGACTGGGGGTCAACTGACGAGGTGTCGATGCTGCAAAATCGCATCGAAAACATCATAAAAAGGAACACCGACCTCACCAACATGGTTCAGGTGATGCTATTTCGCCGGACCCTTCCCTGCCAGCACCGGCCTCTCCACATGTGGGAGTTTAATCTGGAAGGGCCGTGGACCTTGCAATGGTTCTTCGGCATGACGCACGTAGATATCTGGAGGCTGCTTTTCAAGGCCCAGAAGCAGAAGTCATGGCCGGAGACAACCGATGACATCGGCCTCGACTGTGCTCACCCAGTCACTCCGGTAAGCTTTTAGCTTCCGAACATAACTTAGTCCCGAAATCACAAGGGTGTATTGAGACTCTCATGTTTGAAACAGGGATGGACGAAGAAGGCGGAGCGGATCAAGTTTTCGGCTCCGCTGCCCAAAAGCCCTGTTGATCCTCTGCTGACGAGGATGCTGGTTCCGGTGCCATACCAGGCACCGGAAAAGAAGACCAAGAAGAAAGGCAAAGAGGCCAAAGTCGGCCCCCACCAAAAAGGTCCCTCTGACACTATGTCTAGGGAGTCCGAAGCCCTCTCCTCCCACGAGGGAGATGAAGACGAAAAGGAGGAGGAGCAGGAAGAGAACAACTCTCCCCCTAAAGGGAGGAGGAAGAAAAGGGCGGCTTCCGCAGACCCAGAAGCTTAGGCATCCAAAAGGAGGAGAGTATCTCTCACGGATGATTCGGATTCGGATGCTGAAGTCATCCCCGAGCACCGCCCCAGGTCGAAGCCCCCAGCCGAATCGTGAGTATCTTTAGATGCCTTATATACATTGGCATTTATAGTTTTTTAACATATTGCATTGTGTGTTTCAGCCCGGCCCGTGATCTCCCTCAAATATCGTCTCCGGGAAATTCGTTGGAGCTAGAGATGGTGGAGAGCGAGACGCCTCCGCGGGCTTCCCCAACTATCACTCTGAACGACACCGAAGTCGTGTCCCGAAGAGCCTCTCCAGGGCATGAAGAGGTGCAGGATGACGTCAGGATGGTACCAGAGGGTAACACCTCGGCTGCCGAAGACATGGGGGCGCCAACCCCCATGGAGACTGAGGACGGGGGCCATGGAAAATCCGGCCCCCAGTCGCACACTATTCCAGAAACCCATACGGTTCCGGAATCCAGTGAGCAACCCCCTTTGAAGGAGGGGGGAGCGTTGACTCCACCGGCGACCTCCATGAATTCGGAAGCGCCGGATAATTTGACAGAAGTGCTTCGTCATGCCTCCGTCATGGAGGAGCACCGCACCCTTGTGGATGTGATGGCTGAGAAGATTCAGTCCGCCAAAAGCGGGCTGAACAAAGCCTTTACCAGCCTGTCAACGGGCTTTGAGGTATGCGATGTAATTTTCTAACCTATTTCAATAAAGAGATATACCTGTGCGTAGATAGTAGCCCCTGAGACTATCCGATTGAGAAGAAGTCGGACAGAGGATCACATAGTGTTCGGGAGAGGTGACATTCTATTATACAACAGGCTTCCCTGCTGGCGGCAAGCGCCCAGTCCGCCGAAGTTTCCAAACTCACTCAGAAGCTGCGGCTGGCTGATGAAGAGGTTGTCCACATCAATAAGCGTTTGAGGAGACGCGAGGTATGCGTATATTGAATATAAGTCCCCAAGTGTATATATTTTGATCGTTTGGCGATGGACTAAAAAATGTTTTAACTGTGCCCGCAGTTGGCGCAGATGAGGTCGAGCCCCTCAAACGCACCCTTGCCGAAGCCAAGAAGGAGAGAAGCGAGCAAGGCAGCCGCAGACAAGGCGACCGAAAGTCTAGAGGAGGAGAAGACCACCCGCCAACGACATGAGGCGCGGGTGGGTCAGGTTGAAAAAGAGCTCAAGGACGCCATTGCTAGATGTGAGTCCTTGGAGCAGACGAGATTGGAACAGCCCTCCGAGCTCGCCAAAGCCGTGAGAGCCTGAAGGAAGCCCGGGCTAATGCCCAGGACTCTCGCCAGGAGATCCAGGAGGCAAGGCGTATTGCGGCTGGTAAGGCCTTTATTATGGCGAGTAGGTATACGAGTAGAAGATATATTTTACTAACCCGAGTTCGGAGTTCTCCAGGGGCCTTTGCTAACCTGCCAAGAAGCATTGTAGCCGCCACCACATTCTTCCGAGCCGAAGAGGGTAGCTCCACGGAAAAACTATCTGGTCGCAGTACCTAGCGCCGGAGCTTCCGGTGTCCCTGAGCGACCAGATGAAGCAGTTCTCCGAGCTGCATAGGGTGGTTGGCCTGGCCATGAAGGACATGATATTCCGTCTATGGCCGGCCGAAGCCGTACCCAGCAGCCACTTCGGGCTCGTGAAGAAGTTGGTGTAGGTGCTCCCTCGGATTGATGCCCTTAAGCGGTCATCTTGTATTGAGGGTGCTCGGATGGCCTTTGCCCGCGTGAAGGTTCAGTGGGCGAAGATGAAAGCCACCGAGGTTGCCACCGCAGGGCCACCTGAAGGGAAGGAGCATCGTCGGCCGGAGAGGTACTTTGACGAGGTCATCGAGGGAGCCCGTATTGTAGAGGGCTAGTGCTCCAAGGACATAATTTTTTAGTAGTTGTGTCCGGTTTGTAAGAGCTATGTGATGAACTCGTAATGTATGATAAGTATGATTATGCTTTATTATCAGTTTATCCTCCTATTAGTTGTTTATATGTCTAAAAGTTTTCCAGTCGTCGGCTTCAGCCCCCACGTGGATACTACAGGGGTGTTCGGGACCGCATGACAGCACTTTATCCAACACCTTGGTCCAATGTAGGAGGCGTCTTGCAAAGTGAACCAGGCAATCAGACTATGCGGTTTTAGTACTTTCATTTTAGCCATAAGAGTCCATTGGTGGCGCTAAGTACTTAGCCCCTCGTTGCGTGATCGGCAATCTGGAGTGCGGTGCCTTTGCAACATGGCTGTTCAAAAACCCAGCCCCTCGTATAACACGACATAAATCGTGAACGATTCATACTATAACACTGATTCACCGGATCGCTGATCCGCTCTCGCTTATCATGACAGTCAGTTTTCGGCTTTGTCTGCTGAGGTACTTGACCGGACGAACCGGAAATACAATCGCAGCAGTTCTCCCTTTACTACCTTAGCCAAACTTGCGGAACGTAAGGTGGCAAGCATAGGAGCCGGGCAACCCAACTCTATACCAAAGACATCATTGAGAGTAGATGCATATAATGCAATATCCGGGATGCCAAAGAGTTCCCTGTGGGAGTTCGGGCTTAAGAATTTTAGCAGGGCCGAAGACAGCCCCTTGTATGAAGACCGTGTCAAGCCACGTATCCCTGTCGACCATACGGGGACCACAGATAACAAGGAGAGAATCCAAAGAACCCAACCAAGAAGGTGATAAGCATCTGTGCTCTTCGTATCTTTATTGATATGTCAACTACAGGAAATGTCGTTCAATATGAGGGTCATGTTACATGCCTAGAGAAAGAAAAAAAGGAAAGGATTTTACATAAGGTTAAGTCTATCACAGGGCCTAAAAAACCACAGTTCTAAAAAGAAACTCTAGTGATGCTCAGCCGCACGTCTGCGCCTTTCCTCCTTAGTAGTGGGTCCTTTGAGAGGATCGTTGGATGATTGTGATATGCTGGCCTTAAAAGGATCTCTTGTGACAACCATCTTGTAAGTAGGGTTCTTGATGAACCTGTGTTAAAAGGAAGAAGATATATGCGGTCCAAGTATGGTCGAGCCATGTAATGGACTTATTTTTCAATGTGCCTCCAGCGCCACCCGAGGTATTTTTAGTGCATAATTATGTACATGCGGTACATAAGCCGCGTCCTGATGGGGCGGTCGGAGGAGGCCGAACTGCTAATCAAGGTCCGCATCCATTGACTTATCGCTGCTATGCACAGAGCGGACTTGTTTGTGCGTGTTGATGAATTTATTGGCTGGCGATCTGTTTGGCTTGATGAGGCCATTGTACACATTGGCTACAAGGGCCGCAGTGTGCTCTTCAGTATGGACTGAGTGTTCCATATTATCATTGACTATAATAATGCCATGAGGTCCAGGTATTTTGAGCTTCAAGTAAGCATAGTGCAGGATTGCATTAAAGCGCGTGAAGGCAGTTCATCCGAGCAGTGCATGGTAGCCACCGCGGAAAGGGATGGTGTTGAAGATTAACTCTTCGCTGCGAAAGTTGTCTGGGGAGCTGAATACTACCTCCAGTGTAATTGAGCCCATGCAACGGGCCTCTACTCCTGGTATTACACCTTTAGAGGTAGTGTTACTGGGCTTGATTCATGATGGGTCGATCCCCATCTTATGGACGGTGTCTTGATATATCAGGTTGAGACTGCTTCCTTCGTCCATAAGGACTCGGGTGAGGTGATATCCGTCGATAATTGGATAAGGACCAGGGCAGCCGAACCCCCGTGATGGATCCAGGTTGGGTGATCCCTGCGACCAAAGGTGATCAGACAGGCTGACCATGGGTTGAATTTTGGGACGACCAGCTCTACAGCGTAGATGTCCCGAAGTGCGTGCTTGCGCTCCCTTTTGGGGATGTGAGTGACATATATCATGTTCACTACCTCGGGGTGAAAGTGCAACTATCCCAAGGTGGTTTTGGTAATTCCTAACAACATATAGCTCATTGAGCTAACATCATTCCAAGATGAATACTTCAGGAAGAGCTCAATGAATGGCATGGCATGGATGAGAAAAGTGGACCCCTCAAAATGCTAAGGATAAAAGGATTGGCTAAAGCTCAAAATCTCAAGACTCTACATTTTATATTTTAGTGATCCAAGATCACATTGAGTCTATAGGAAAAGCCAATACTATCAAGGAGGGATGAGGTGTTGCTTAATGGCTTACTTGCTCAAAATGCTTAGTGATATGCTCCAAAGCCCTCAACTACTTTCTCACATCCACATATGACCTAAACCAAAAGTCAAACTCGGCCCTACCGATTCTTTCTATCCGGCGCCACCGAGTTCAGATGTCCTAGCCACTGCCACAAACCCTAGGTAAATCGGTCTCACCGATAGGGATATCGGTCTCACCGAGATGGGATTGTAATCTCTCTGTTTCCCTTCGTAACGTTTTGGTACCACCGAGATGAGCGATCGGTCCCACCGAGATTGCAATGTAAACTCCATGTTTCCTTTTCGTAACATTTCGGTCCCACCGAAATGAGCGAACCGGTCCCACCGAGTTTGCCTAACCAACTCTCTGGATAGCTTATTACCAAAATTGATCCCACCGAGTTTGTGTAATCGGTCTCACCGAGATTACGTTACGCCCCAACCCTAACCATATCGGTCCTACCGAGTTTCATGTCGATCCCACCGAAAATCCTAACAGTCACTAGATTTGCTGAATCGGTCCGACCGAGTTTACCAATTTGGTCCCACCGAGTTTGGCAAGTTGTGTGTAACGGTTAGATTTTGTGTGGAGGCTATATATACCCCTCCACCTCCTCTTCATTCGTGGAGAGAGCCATCAGAATGAACCTACACTTCCAACTTGTTGTTTCTGAGAGAGAACCACCTACTCATGTGTTGAGGCCAAGATATTCCATTCCTACCATATGAATCTTGATCTCTAGCCTTCCCCAAGTTGCTTTCCACTCAAATCTTCTTTCCACCAAATCCAAATCCTGTGAGAGAGAGTTGAGTGTTCGGGAGACTATCATTTGAAGCACAAGAGCAAGGATTTCATCATCAACACACCATTTGTTACTTCTTGGAGAGTGGTGTCTCCTGAATTGGCTAGGTGTCACTTGGGAGCCTCCGACAAGATTGTGGAGTTGAACCAAGGAGTTTGTGAGGGCAAGGAGATCGCCTACTTCGTGAAGATCTACCGCTAGTGAGGCAGGTCCTTCGTGGGCGACGGCCATGGTGGGATAGACAAGGTTGCTTCTTCGTGGACCCTTCAAGGGTGGAGCCCTCCGTGGACTCGCGCAACCGTTACCCTTCGTGGGTTGAAGTCTCCATCAACATGGGTGTACGATAGCACCACCTATCGGAACCACGAAAAAAACATCCGTGTCTCCAATTGCGTTTGAATCCTCCAACCCCTCCCTTTACATTCTTGCAAGTTGCATGCTTTACTTTCCGCTGCTCATATACTCTTTGCATGCTTACTTGAATTGTGTTCAGATTGCTTGACTTGTGCTAAGATAGCTAAAATCTGCCAAAGACTAAAATTGGGAAAAGGATAAGTTTTTATTTGGTCAAGTAGTCTAATCACCCCCCCTCTAGACATACTTTCGATCCTACAAGTGGTATCAGAGCTTTGGTCTCCATTTGTTTTGATTTCCATAGCTTTTGGCGGTCATAGCCTTGGTTTCACAACCTAGGAGAGTATGGCGTCTAGCGAGGGAAATTATCACCGTAGAGGTCCTTACTTTGATGGTACTAATTTTGCTAGTTGGAAGCATAAGATGAACATGCATATTCTTGGACATAACCCCGCCATTTGGGCTATTGTGTGTATTGGCTTGCAAGGTGAATTCTTTGATGGGAGAGAACCGAACCGTGAAGCTAGCACAGAAGAGTTGAAGATGCTGCAATACAACGCTCAAGCTTGTGATATCCTCTTCAACGGATTGTGCCCTGAATAATTCGACAAAATCAGCCGTCTTGAGAATGCAAAGGAAATTTGGGATACTTTGATTGATATGCATGAAGGTACCGACTCCGTCAAGGAATCCAAGTTGGATGTGCTCCAAAGTCAACTTGACAAGTTCAAAATGAAGGATGGTGAAGGTGTCGTTGAAATGTACTCTAGGCTTGCTCTTATCACAAATGAGATTGCCGGCTTAGGTAGTGAAGAGATGACCGACAAATTCATCATCAAGAAGATCCTAAGAGCTTTGAACAGAAAATATGATACCGTGTGCACATTGATCCAAATGATGCCAAATTACAAAGATCTCAAGCCAACAGAAGTCATTGGAAGAATTGTTGCTCTGAGATGTCACTCAAGGATAAGGAGGAACTTCACAACAAGTCAAGTGGTGCTTACAAAGCCTCATGCGAAGCCCCCACATCTTCAAGTGAGAAACAAACCTTCAATGAAGAATTGAGCTTAATGGTGAAGAACTTCAACAAGTTCTACAAGAATAGAAGCAAAGAGAGAAGCTCCAAGTCAAGGTCCTTAAAAGACAAAAGATCTTCTAGTCGAGAGTGCAATTGCTACAATTGTGGGAGACCCGGACACTATTCCAATGAGTGTACGACACCCTACAAAAGAAGAGAAGAATCACCCAAGAGAAGAAGTAGAAGAGAAGAATCACCACCAAGAGAGAGAAGGAGTAGAGATGATCATTATGAACGAAGAACTTCCCGGAGAAGCAAGGATTCGGAAAGGAAGGACAAGTCATCAAGGAGCTACACAAAATGAAGACATCAAGATCATGTTGCTGCATGGGTATCCGGCTCCGACTCCGACAATCACTCCGAGAGAAGCTATCACTCCGACTCTGAATATACTCAAGATGAAGGTGTTGCCGGTCTAGCACTTGTGTCAACCAACTCCTACAACATATTTGATTCACCAAATGAAGGACTTGGAAGATGCTTCATGGCTAAAGGCCCAAAGGTAACACACCCCGAGTATGTTGATTTCAAAAGTGATGAAGATGACTTGTTAGGTGATGATGATTTACTTGTTGACAACTCTAGTGATGAATACTATGATGAAACGTCAATTAATCATGCTAATCAAGATAAAACGAATGAAAATGATAAGGAGAAGATTGAGCTTCTAACTAAAGAACTAAACACTCTTAAGTCAGCTCATGAAACTATCTTAGAAGATCATTGAGAACTTTTAAGGACTCATGACAAGTTACGCTTTGAAAAGCTCAACCTTGAGCAAGAGCATGAGTTCTTAAAGGCAATCAATTATGATCTCCGTAAGAAAAGTTCTTCTTACATTGCCAAGCGTTTACTCTTATCTACCTACATGCCTCAAGTCAAGTCTATTAACAAGAACAAGAAGGATTCTTCCTCTAGTAGTAACAATAATCATGCTAAATCCAATATTGTTGCTTCTAGTAGTTATCTTGATTCCACTAATGATTCTCTTAGCCAAGTTACACTTGAGCAAGAAAATAGCTTATTGAGGGTAATTATAGAGAAAGGTGTTTACAAAAGCCTTGCCGGGAGTAAGCAATTTGAGGAAATTGTACGCAAGCAAGGAAGGCACCGGAAGAACCAAGGTGTTGGTTTTGAACGAAAGTGCAATGCCAATGGATTTGAGTGGGAAGAAGATCAATACCCCAAGACGAAGTTTGTTCCTCAACAAGAGAAGTATGATCCTAGTTCCTTCAAAGGGACACAAGCTCAAGATGATCTTCCACCACAAGACCACAAGCAAAAAGGCAAGGATAAGCTTCAAGAGGAGATTGATGCATTTGAACAAGCTCCAAAGGCTTGGTCAAGTGGGTTCCCAAGACTACATCAAGCTCTACTTCATCAAGTACAACTACAACTCCAAGGATTCCCATCAAGAGGATGTGGATCCCGAAGAAGAAGAACTAGAGAGTTCTTGAGGGTGAATCCGCCAACATATTCCACTCATATCATTTTGGCAATAACAAGTGCAATCAACTTCCACATCTTGCACTAGTTCAAGGAGTCACAAACCCTCTTGTTGGTAAGACAAGGGACAAGGTAACCCAATGCTTTCATAGACATCATCTTGTGTGTGCATCACTCTATGTCTATGGATATCCTTATTTGTTCCTTGTGGGACTAACCCGTGTAGGTATTGAAAGTGCAACTCACTCCAAAGGATTGCTCCAAATGATCTACATCAATATTGAGCATCCACATCTTCAACACCTACATGAAGTCATTGTCGACAAAACCCAAGGTTAGTTCATCCCTCTAAGGGGGTATCTCACATCTAGGGGGAGCTTTACTCTAAGAATTGAGTCAAAGCAACTCTAATGGTGTGAACACATCAATGCATTATGTAAAAGTGGTAACACCACTTGAGCTTAAACGATGAGTATGGCCTATGATCAAATGTTCTCATTTGACTCCTAAGTCAATATACTCATATATAGATGACCTATTCATCGCAAATTGCTTGATAGATGCTACAATTGGTTGTGCATGCTTTCCCACAAATTTCATTTGCCATTTTATTGTGTGAGCATGTTGGTTGCATATTTTACTCATTCGAGGACATACCCTTGTTGTTTTGATTGATTGATTGCTTTCTTTTTCTTTTGCCAAGTGGATGGACAAGAATGCCTAAGAACCTTCTCTCGATCTCTATGCTTTTCTTGTCTCAAACTCTATTCATGCTACACCACAAAATTTGATCAAGTCAGATTTGAACCACTCTGTGTGAGGAGCACTCGGAGTCCCCGATTCGTCATAGACTTAAACTTCCAAAACTTCTTTGTGCGTTTCGGTCTGACCGATTCTTCCATTTCGGTCATACCGAGATCACTAAGTAGATCTAGATTTTCAATCTCGGTGCAACCGATTTGAACTTTATGGTAACACCGAGTTGCTGTAACTGTCAGTAGTTATGCATCTCGGTGCCATCCAGTTGTTCCACTCGGTCACACCGACAGGGTCGGGCTATATGTACCCACGGGCAAAAATTTGGAAACTTTCTCCAAACTCCTTCACCCGCGCATAGCCCGCTCTGCCTCTAGGGTCTCTGGATCGTCCTCCTCGTCTCCAGCCGCCTCCAGTCGCTGGTCTCAGCTGCCGTCAACGGAAATCATCCCCGCCGTTGCCGCCGTAGCGAGTTCATCGCCGAACTAGGGTATGGACTCGATCATTGTGCTATCCCCGTCCGATTTCTAGCACATTGTGTTCACTATGAATCTTGCCACGATTGAAATAATCTTGTCTAGTCAAAACACTTCGTAGTTTAGAGATGAATTGAAAATTTAGGGTTAGGTTTCCGCCGAAACCATCTCGGACCCACCGGGTTGTAGAACTCGGTTCCACCGATTCGGCTAAGGCCATTGCACAAGTGATTCTCGATCTAACCGAGAATTGCAAATCGGTGTGACTGAGTTCAAGACTTTGTGAAACCCTAGTAGTCTTGGTGCCACCGAACTATGACTCAGTCTGACCGAGTTCACTAGTTTAGGTTCCAAAAGCTACTTCGATATCACGGACTTTACAAATCGGTTGATCCAAAATGCTTTCTGTGGAAAACTAAAACTAAGTTTTTGACTCATTCTTTTGCAAAAACCTTTGTATTTTGTGATGCTCATCCACTCTATCTCATCTATATCTATTCACAGGCTCTGCAGTCAGTGTTTGCACTATGTCTGATCAAAGTGATAGCCAGAACAAGTCAGAGGAGCAGGTTCAAATGAGTGAGGGCACTAGTCCCTCTAGCACCTCTGATGATGGTAGCAGGAGCACCCCAAGCAACTTACCCAAAGATGCCACCAGGGCCAGAAAGAAGAAAATCTCAGAATCTGAGGATGAAGACTATGTGGCAGTTAAGGATGAGGCCACTTCCAAAAAGAAAGTGCTCAAAAAGGAGTATGGCACAGCTGCTGCCATTAAGCCTGGTATGAAGACCAAAGTACGTGCAAAGAGAACTCCCATGTCTAAAGCCAGAGCCTCTACTCAAGTGCCTTTGGAATCTGAACCCAAAGAGGCTGCTGCAGAAGGGAAGAAGAGGAAGGAAAGGGTCAAGAAGACCATGGCCAGAGTTGTTGGAAAGCCTTCCATGATGGAAGAGGAAGAAGAATAAGAGGTTGCTGCACCAGCACCCAGGGCTTAGAAGCTTATGGGTGACGCTATCAAGTTAGGGGCTGCATCATCAAAGCCCAAAGAAGCACCCAAAGCTGCCTCCAAGCCCAAGATTGCACCTAAGAGGAATACCGGAAACATATCTGCTGCTGAGAAGAACAAGGCCCAGTGCCTAAAACTGTTGCTAAAGAGGAAGATGATGAAGAGCATGTATTGAGAAAGTTGAAGCCAAAAATTCCAGATCATAATGATGCTCATCCTGTGGCTGAGAACATGAAGCTGAGAAAGGATGCAGGCCTCAGACAGTGGAGGTTGTCTGATCGTTATGCAGCCAGGAGAAGGACTGCTGTTGACTACAGGTTCCATACTAAGGAACAGCAGGATTTCTATGAGACGGTGGTGCTGGACAAGAAGCCTATAGTGTGTGACATGAGGTGGGTGGACTGGACCTACATGAAGGAGAATGAGGAACACTATCCTGGTGTGTATGACAATTTCAGTGCTTGTGGAGTGGCAGACTTTGTTGGGAAGAAGCTCACAAAGTGGAATTATGAGCTCGTAATGCAATTCTACTCCACAGCACACTTCTATCCAGATGGCAGGATAGTATGGATGTCTGAAGGTACAAGGTACCAATCATCAATTGAAGAATGGGCTGATCTGATCAATGCACCTAAGGAGAAAGAAGATGACTTGGATGTCTATGCCAAGAAGAAGATGGATCACAACACTATGGCACATATGTACAAGGAGATCCTAGATGCTGCAGTTGAATCACATAAGTTCGGATCAGTACATTACCTTCTGTCAGGACTGCCAACCATCAACTGGATCCTCAGGCACACTCTCTTGACCAAGTTAGGTGATCACAACATGATCAGAGGCCATGCAATAAACTTGCTACACTTATTTGATGTGCCACAGAAGTTGAAGGTCATGAGCCTCATAGTTGAGACTATCAAGAGGAGAGCAGCTGACCAAAAGAGAAGTTGAGGGTATGCCCCACAGATCCAGGAGCTGATTAACTCCAAGATGGGCACTGGCACATACTTGTTCGACAAGGATCACATGCCTATCTATCCAGAGTTTGAGGACAACCAAGTGGTTATGGATGAAGATGAACCATCTTCTGTGCATGCTCAAGCAAAGAAGGAGAAGGCAAGGACAGAGAAGGCTACCAAGATGCCAACAATGGAAGAGGCATCTCAGTACTTTTTGAAGAGCAAACAAGATCAACTAGGCTACTTGATTGCATCCACTCTGAGGATTGAGAAGGGGCTGGAAACCTTGACTCAAAACCAAGAGAGACTGGAGAGGATCATGGAGCATAAGTTCTGTGACTTGGATGTGAAGGTAACTGAGATCGAGTCTGTTGTTGAGCAGCTTCAGGATGATATGCAGGAGAGGAAGGGAAAGACTACCACTGATGCATTTGCGAGAGTGCCTAGAGCTCAGAGATCAGCTGAAGTGCCAGTGACAGACACCACAGCCACTTCATCTGCACCAGCTATAGCTCGTACAGCTCCAGTGCAACCAGCTCCAGCACCTATACCTCCAGCTCCATCCAGATCTACTGAAGTCTTCATCCAAGGAGCCATCTCTACACCGCCACCTGAAGATCAAGCCTGAGAGACGATTTAGTGCTATGCATTTTCTATGAACTTTTTGGTAACTTGTTGCCAAAGGGGGAGAAAGATGTATAGATCATAGGCTTCGAGAGAGAGTGTTGCTTTTTATTCTCTCTTGCTTTGGTGGTTAAACTTCATTTGCTTGTTTGAGATACTTCATGTTTGTGTGATACATGGATGATCATGTGTTTGATCATATGCTACATTTATGCTTGTTGGATGACATTATCCCGTTTATCTCTTTATGATCATTCACTTTGCTTGGTGATGAGTGCATGTATTCAATTATTATCATTTTGAGCGCTCCACCAAGATGTATGTGACATGGAAGAGTAACCCATGAGCCTAACTCTTTGTGCATTTGCAGTCCAAAGAAATCTTAAACTATGCACAAATTTAGGGGGAGCTCTTGCTTATCATATACTTCTCAAAGCGACAATGTTTTCACTCTTATTATCATTTGTCGAAGCTTTGATCTATATGTTGTCATCAATTACCAAAAAGGGGGAGATTGAAAGTGCAACTATCCCAAGGTGGTTTTGGTAATTCCTAACAACAAGTAGCTCATTGAGCTAACATCATTCCAAGATGAATATTTCAGGAAAAGCTCAATGAATGGCATGCCATGGATGAGAAAAGTGGACCCCTCAAAATGCTAAGGATAAAAGGATTGGCTAAAGCTCAAAAGCTCAAGACTCTACATTTTATATTTTAGTGACCCAAGATCACATTGAGTCTATAGGAAAAGCCAATACTATCAAGGAGGGATGATGCGTTGCTTAATGGCTTACTTGCTCAAAATGCTTAGTGATATGCTCCAAAGCCCTCAACTACTTTCTCACATCCACATATGACCTAAACCAAAAGTCAAACTCGGCCCTACCGATTCTTTCTATCTGGCGCCACGAGTGTTCAGATGTCATAGCCACTGCCACAAACCCTAGGAAATCGGTCTCACCGATAGGGATCTCGGTCTCACTGAGATGGGATTGTAATCTCTCTGTTTCCCTTCGTAACGTTTCGGTACCGCCGAGATGAGCGATCGGTCCCACCGAGATTGCAATGTAAACTCCCTGTTTCCTTTTTGTAACATTTCGGTCCCACCGAAATGAGCGAACTGGTCCCACCGAGTTTACCTGACCAACTCTCTGGTTAGCTTATTACCAAAATCGGTCCCACCGAGTTTGTGTAATCGGTCTCACCGAGATTACGTTATGCCCTAACCCTAACCATATCAGTCCTACCGAGTTGCATGTCGGTCCCACCGAAAATCCTAATGGTCACTAGATTTGCTGAATCGGTCCGGCCGAGTTTACCAATTCGGTCCCACCGAGTTTGGCAAGTTGTGTGTAACGATTAGATTTTGTGTGGAGGTTATATATACCCCTCCACCTCCTCTTCATTCGTGGAGAGAGCCATCAGAACGAACCTACACTTCCAACTTGTTGTTTCTGAGAGAGAACCACCTACTCATGTGTTGAGGCCAAGATATTCCATTCCTACCATATGAATCTTGATCTCTAGCCTTCCCCAAGTTGCTTTCCACTCAAATCTTCTTTCCACCAAATCCAAATCCTGTGAGAGAGAGTTGAGTGTTGGGGAGACTATAATTTGAAGCACAAGAGCAAGGAGTTCATCATCAACACACCATTTGTTACTTCTTGGAGAGTGGTGTCTCCTAGATTGGCTAGGTGTCACTTGGGAGCCTCTGACAATATTGTGGAGTTGAACCAAGGAGTTTGTAAGGGCAAGGAGATTGCCTACTTCGTGAAGATCTACCGCTAGTGAGGCAAGTCCTTCGTGGGCGATAGCCATGGTGGGATAGACAAGGTTGCTTCTTCGTGGACCCTTCGTGGGTGGAGCCCTCCGTGGACTCGCGCAACCGTTACCCTTCGTGGGTTGAAGTCTCCATCAACGTGGATGTACGATAGCACCACCTATTGGAACCACGACAAAAACATCCGTGTCTCCAATTGCGTTTGAATCCTCCAACCCCTCCCTTTACATTCTTGCAAGTTGCATGCTTTACTTTCCGCTGCTCATATACTCTTTGCGTGCTTGCTTGAATTGTGTTGAGATTGCTTGACTTGTGCTAAGATAGCTAAAATCTGCCAAAGACTAAAATTGGGAAAAGGATAAGTTTTTATTTGGTCAAGTAGTCTAATCACCCCCCCTCTAGACATACTTTCGATC